>NC_084625.1:52850727-53148227 GCF_033978795.1 Nerophis ophidion | reverse complement strand
CAGACCTTCCGGGCTTACCAGCTCTAAATCCAAGCACACATGCCAAGCATGTCCAGTGGAGGAAATGTGAAAACACTTTTTTCATTTGGTGGCCGAGGTGGTGATCTTGATTGGGATTGGCTGCTGAAGGATGCTAGACTTGTTTCTTTCATGAACACATCAAGGAATCCAACATGACAACTTCCACTAGATTTGTCCACCTGTTGCTGCAGCTGTTCCTCCTTTTCTTGCTGAGGAGATGAAGACCAACAGGTGATTCTCTCTTTTTAGCTGGCACTGAGCGACCTCAACTTAATACTGTTTGCAGATAAGAGTGAGCTCTCTAATCACTAATTTACTCCAGTGATCCACTGTACTAGTCATTCATTACTAGATCCACTATGGACTGGACTCTCACTATTATGTTAGATCCACTATGGACTGGACTCTCACTATTATGTTAGATCCACTATGGACTGGACTCTCACTATTATGTTAGATCCACTATGGACTGGACTCTCATTATTATTTTAGATCCACTATGGACTGGACTCTCACTATTATGTTAGATCCACTATGGACTGGACTCTCACTATTATGTTGGATCCACTATGGACTGGACTCTCATTATTATTTTAGATCCACTAGGGACTGGACTCTCACTATTATGTTAGATCCACTATGGACTGGACTCACACTATTATGTTGGATCCACTATGGACTGGACTCTCATTATTATTTTAGATCCACTATGGACTGGACTCTCACTATTATGTTAGATCCACTATGGACTGGACTCACACTATTATGTTAGATCCACTATAGACTGGACTCTCACTATTATGTTAGATCCAGTATGGACTGGACTCTCACTATTATGTTAGATCCACTATGGACTGGACTCACACTATTATGCTAGATCCACCATGGACTGGACTTTCACTATTATGTTAGATCCACTATGGACTGGACTCTTACTATTATGTTAGATCCGCTATGGACTGGACTCTCACTATTATGTTAGATCCACTATGGACTGGACTCTCACTAGTATGTTGGATCCACTATGGACTGGACTCTCACTATTATCTTAGATCCACTATGGACTAGACTCTCACACTATTATGTTAGATCCACTATAGACTGGACTCTCACACTATTATGTTAGATCCACTATGGACTGGACTCTCACTATTATGTTAGATCCACTATGGACTAGACTCTCACACTATTATGTTAGATCCACTATGGACTGGACTCTCACACTATTATGTTAGATCCACTATGGACTGGACTCTCACACTATTATGTTAGATCCACTATGGACTGGACTCTCACTATTATGTTAGATCCACTATGGACTGGACTCTCACTATTATGTTAGATCCACTATGGACTGGACTCTCACACTATTATGTTAGATCTACTATGGACTGGACTCTCACTATTATGTTAGATCCACTATGGACTGGACTTTCACTATTATGTTAGATCCACTATGGACTGGACTCTCATAATATTATGCTAGATCCACTCGACGTCCATTGCCCTGGACGCCCCACATTTGCGGTCCCCTCCAAGGTCTCTCATTATCCATTGGGTTGAGTTTTTCCTTGCCCTGATGTGGGATCTGAGCCGAGGATGTGGTTGTGGCTTGTGCAGCCCTTTGAGACACTCGTGATTTAGGGATATATAAGTAAACATTGATTGATTGGTTGATAGTCCATTACCAAAGTAGTCTATGAGTCCATTACGTTAGTATTCTTTACTCCAGTGGTCCATTACTACTAGTAGTTCATTACTCCAGTAATCAATTACCTCAGTAGTCCACTACTCCAGTGCTTAATTACTGCAGTAGGGCATTACTCCATAATCTCATTAACGCAGTGGTCCATTACTTCAGTATTCTATTACTCTAGTGGTCCATTACTTCTGTATTCTATTACTCTAGTGGTCCATTACTTCAGTATTCTATTACTCTAGCGGTCCATTACTTCAGTATTCTATTACTCTAGTAGTTCATTACTTCAGTATTCTATTACTCTAGTGGTCCATTACTTCAGTATTCTATTACTCTAGTGGTCCATTACTTCAGTATTCTATTACTCTAGGAGTCCATTATTTCAGTATTCTATTACTCTAGCAGTCCATTACTTCTGTATTCTATTACTCTAGTGGTCCATTACTTCCGTATTATATTACTCTAGTGGTCCATTACTTGAGTATTCTATTACTCTAGTGGTCCATCACTTCAGTATTCTATTACTCTAGTGGTCCATTACTTCAGTATTCTTATACTCTAGTGGTCCATTACTTCAGTATTCTATTACTCTAGTGATCCATTACTTCAGTATTCTATTACTCGAGTGGTCCATTACTTCAGTATTCTATTACTTGAGTGGTCCATTACTTCAGTATTCTATTACTCTAGTGGTCCATTACTTCAGTATTTTATTACTCTAATGGTCCATTACTTCAGTATTCTACTACTCTGGTGGTCCATTACTTCAGTATTCTATTACTCTGGTGGTCCATTACTTCAGTATTCTATTACTCGAGTGGTCCAATACTTCAGTATTCTATTACTCTGGTGGTCCATTACTTCAGTATTCTATTACTCTAGTGGTCCATTAGTTCAGTAATCTATTACTCGAGTGGTCCATTACTTCAGTATTCTACTACTCTGGTGGTCCATTACTTCAGTATTCTATTACTCTGGTGGTCCATTACTTCAGTATTCTATTACTCGAGTGGTCCATTACTTCAGTATTCTATTACTCTGGTGGTCCATTACTTCCGTATTCTATTACTCTAGTGGTCCATTACTTCAGTATTCTATTACTCGAGTGGTCCATTACTCACACATTGAGAAATGGACACGGAGCTGAAGTCATTTGAAGTTGCCTAAAAACAAAGAAGTAAAACAACATATTTCCATGTACATTTACAACAATATTCAAACAGACAGCATGAATGTTTTACAGATGTCAACATTGTTGACGTCCAAAACTGCTCGTCTTACTCGCTAGCATCGTGTTGATTTTCCAAGCATGGAATGGGAGTGAGTTTGAAGGACAGTTCTGGGATGTTTATTGAATTAAAGAAATCAATCTAGTGTAAATAGGACAAACAGTAGCAGTCTTTGCAAAGGTAGCAGTCAGTCCACAATGTCAGACTCCACAGCAGACTTTTATACTCACCATAGTGTGTCAACCTGCTACCACCTGTGTCTGCAAGTAACTTCATCAACATACAGTTGTTTCTTCAGCATTGTCCACACCTTCAAGTCCGGACTTTGGGAAGGCCATTCTAAGACCTTCATTCTAGCCTGATTTAGCCATTCCTTTACCACTTTTGAGGTGTGTTTGGGATGAATACTTAGGTCTACTACGCTACTGTATTTAATGTTGTCATTTTGGTGGTACTTAATGAATACTTAGGTCTACTACGCTACTGTATTTTATGTTGTCATTTTGGTGGTACTTAATGAATACTTAGGTCTAATATACTACTGTATTTTAGTGTTGTCATTTTGGGGGTCCTTAATGAATTCTCAGGTCTACTACACTAATGTATGTTAATGTTGGTCATGACGGTGGTACTTAATGAATATTTAGATCTACTACACTATTGTATTGTAATGTTGTCATTATGTTGGTACTTAATGAATACTTAGGTCTGCTACACTACTGTATTTAATGTTGTTAATATGGTGGTACTTAATGAATACTTAGGTCTACTACGCTACTGCATATCAATGTTGTCATTTTGGTGGTACTTAATGAATACTTAGGCCTCCTACGCTACTACATTGTAATGTTGGTTGCAATGGTGGCACTTAATGAATACTTAGGTCTACTACGCTACTGTATTTCAACGTTGTCATTATGGTGGTACTTAATGAATACTTAGGTCTACTGCACTCCAATATTTCAATGTGGTCATTATTGTGGTACTTAATGAACACTTAGGTCTACTACACTACTGTATTTAATGTTGTGATTATGGTTGTACTTAATGAATACTTAGGTCTACTGCACTACTGTATTTTAATGTTGGTCATTATGTAGGTACTTAATGAATACTTAGGTCTACTACGCTACTGTATTCTAATGTTGTCACGATGGTGTTTTCTTTGGTGGTATTTGGTGAAAAAGCAAGCAAAGCCACTTATCAACAACACCCGAAAACTGCTGCTTTAGGTAATAATGAGCCCAAAACAAATCTTTTTCCACAGTTGGCTTTTGTTAAAACAATCTTTTTAATTAGCTATAAATGTAATGTACATTACAATGCCACACAGTGAAGTTTCACTTGGCGGATGTTACTTTGTCCGCCTGTTCGATTACTGTCAATAGAATATAGAACAATGTTCACGGACTGGCTCTAAAAAAATAGAATCACGTCAGCCTAAATCGATGCACTGTAGCGAGATGGCGACTTTTCAGTCGTTACAAAACTTTGTTACAACAAAATGAGGTGGGTGGGGAGTTTTTTTGGGGGGTACAAGCGCCCATTGAAACCTGGTGTAGAGTAGAAAGTAATATAAATACTGTTGCACACTGGCACTGGATCTCCACCGTACAGACACATTAGCAAAAAGGTATACAATCTGTGTGTGAGCAGTGTTATAGAAATGTCACATTTTCAGAACATAAAACTAACCTGAAGAGTGGCTTCTGTCACTTGTGCTGCGGGAAGGATCGTAGAAAACAAACCAAAAAAAAAAAGGTAGTGAGGGTAAAAAGTTGTTAGTGTCTCCAGTGGTTTTAGAAGAGAAAGTAGAACGCATGCTTCTTCTCCGCCCGAGCGGGCCGAGTATTGCTAGAAGTGTCTCAGACACTTGGAAGTTTCAACACTGATTCTCTTTGGCTCACTGAGCAGGAATGGAATATAAGGCCGTTAGCTGAACGTGTCCGATCGTGGAATGTGTGGGTGAACTGGGAAGGGGGAATCGAAAAGGTGTCTGTAAAGTAAGAACCGGAGGAGGAAGGTAGCCGTGGCGCTATTTCGACGCGTGGTATTTCCATTTTGCTTCAGCGAGCCTTCATCTCGTTGAGTCACACACCTGGTGGGGTCTGGTTCAGTGCAGTGCGGCCCCCCCTCTATCTACAACCACCAGAGAGGTGTGCCAGGTGCGGGCATTGTGTCGGACACCTGCCTGCCTTGGGTCCTCCGCTTCCTGTCCCGGCCGCCACTAGGAGAGGATGGCGGGACACCAGCGCAGGCCTGCCAGGTGGTCTGCGCTCGCCGATCGCCTCTTGGCCAGCTTCTTCAGGTCCTTGAACTTGTCGTCGCACAACCTTGAGATAGCCTGGGAGTGGGAAGAAGGACGTGAGGCGAAGGAGCAGACAAACTTCAAGACCGTAAAGCCACAATTCTAAGTCAGGCCTACTCTTTTGGCCAATATTTTTATCACCAAATCAATCAATGTTTACTTATAAAGCCCTAAATCACCAGTGTCCGTATTTTTCAGACTATAATATTCCTCTTAAGGCCCAAGCTGTTTGTTTATTTTTATTTCTCTTTGCTATTTGGGCTTATTGGACCCTAAATAGAAAAAAAAATCAAAGAATCGTCTTTTGAAAAGATGTACTTAGTCCATAAGTACACACACGTGTACTTCATGTTTAGTGACATGCTAATTCCTTATTTTTACGCTTTTTTCCCCAAATTCCATCTGACACCACCAGATGGCAGTATAAGTGTCCACATAAGCGGCCATAAGACCCCAATTCCGTAGTGTACACCATTTTGGAAATAAGAACTGAAAGGTACTGTCCACGCATGTGGCCACTAAGACTTTAGAGGATTTTAAGGTGCACTTAAAATCCTTTCTTTTACTCAAAGTTCGACAGTGTGCCTCATATCCTGGTGCTCCTTATGTACAGAATAATTCTGGAAAGACTATAAAATGGGAGCCATTACCTCGCTGCTTGGCACTCAGCATTAAGGGTTAGAATTGGGGGTTAAATCACCAAAAATTATTCCTGGGCGTGGCCACCGCTGCTGCTCATGGGTCAAATGCAGATAATCATTTCACCACACCTAGTGTGTGTGTGTGTGACAATCATTAGTACTTTGATTAATTAATTGTGCTTACCGACCCCAAAGCTATTTTATTTGGTACATGGTGTAATGATAAGTGTGACCAGTAGATGGCAGTCACACATAAGAGATACGTGTAGACTACAATATGACTCAAGTAAACAACACCAACTTTTTATATGTTCCATTGAAAATATCGAACATTACACACGGCGCTCGAAAATCTATCAAATTGTTTTAGTCTGACTTTGGTAAGCTATGAAGCCACACCACTTCAACATAGGAGTATTATTATGGCGTGTGTATAAGGTAAGACATATTATCTGGCGTTTTTGTTTCACAATATTATGTAAAAGCAACTTTTTCTTACCTTCTGGTACCTGCTGATTTGTATTTGGGATCTGCATAAGTCCTGAAAATTTGTGTGCTACCGACACCGCAGTCGATAATCTTCTTCTTTTTCTCTATCTTCTTGTTATGCGACGTTCATCCTCCACTGTCGCCTTTGTTTAATATAAAGTAGTGTAAAGTTCTTACTTACATTGGTCAGTAAACTCACCATGAAAGCACTAAAACATACCGGTGTAGTGAGTTTACATTATTCACCCGAGGAACTTTAGTTATTAGAGGAGATCCGGTCGGACGGTTTTTCGCGGGACAAATTTCCAGCGTTGTTGTTGCACTAGTGAGACACGGATTTTCGAGATAAAGGGAAGGTGTGACACCGGCCGATAGTTTACCGTGAGGACACGATTGAGGTTAGGTCTTTTGAGCAGAGGATGACTAACCGCTTTTTTGAATGTTAGGGGAACAGTGCCAGAGGATAGTGATAAGTTTATAATATTTAGCACTGATGAACCTAATATTACAAACAGTTCCTTTATAAGTTTGTTTTATTCCAATTCCTCTAATGTTATTTCATCAAAAAGAAAGAAACTATTTTATAACCGGGTATACATTCTTATCTTTGTTAACAGAACCCAGTTGTAGCTGGGATGCCTTGTCTTTAATCTCCTTTCTATTGAGTTCAATTTTCTTATTAAAGAAATTCATAAAGTCATCTGATGAGTGGGTGGAGCTACTAGGAGGAGTCCCTTGTTGGGTTAGCACTGCTACTGTGCTGGACAAATATTTAAAGGGGAACATTATCACCAAACCTATGCAAGCGTCAATATATACCTTGATGGTGCAGAAAAAAGACCATGTATTTTTTTAACCGATTTCCGAACTCTAAATGGGTGAATTTTGGCAAATTAAACACCTTTCTGTTTATCAGTCTTTTAGCGATGACGTCAGAACGTGACGTCACCGAGGTAACACACCCGCCATATTCATTTTCACATTACAAACACCGGGTCTCAGCTCTGTTATTTTCCGTTTTTTTGACTATTTTTTGGAACCTTGGAGACATCATGCCTCGACGGTGTGTTGTCGGAGGGTGTAACAACACTAACAGGGAGGGATTCAAGTTGCACCACTGGCAAGAAATCTGCCGCCAGACCCCCATTGAATGTACCAGAGTGTCTTCACATTTGACCGGCGATGCTAAGACAGACATGGCACAGAGATGTATGGATAACCTGCAGATGCATTTCCAACCATTAAGTCAACCAAATCACAAAGGTGAGTTTTGTTGATGTTGTTGACTTATATGCTAATCAGACATATTTGGTCACGGCATGACTGCCGGCTAATCGATGCTAACATGCTACGCTAATCGATGCTAACATGCTATTTACGCTAACTGTATGTACATTTGAAACTAGATACCCACATTTAATGCGAAACAAACACTTACCAATCGACGGATTTAAGTTGCTCCAGTGTCACAAGATGCGAAAGTCCCGATCGTTTGGTCCGCACATTTTACCGGCGATGCTAATAAGGCAGCCATGCTATGGGCCACTTCATTAGGTACACCCACGCTATGGCTGAATAGCGTCAATAGCTTCAATTTCTTCTTCAATTTCATTTTCGCTATCTGCCTCCATACTCAGACCATCTGTTTCAATACATGCGTAATCTGTTGAATCGCTTAAGCCGCTGAAATCCGAGTCTGAATCCGAGCTAATGTCGCTATATCTTGCCGTGGTAACCGCCATGTTGTTTGTATTGGCAGCACTGTATGACGTCACAGGGAATTTGGATAGTGGTTTCCAAGATAGCGAAAATAAGGCACTTTAAAGCTTTATTTAGGGATATTCCGGGACCGGTAAAATTTTGAAAAAAACTTCGAAAAATACAAAAAGCAACAGGGAACTGATTTTTTATTGTTTTTAACCCTTTTGAAATTGTGATAATGTTCCCCTTTAACATCGTTTTTATTGCGGCGGATGAGATTGGAGTAGTAATTAGTTTAGGCGAAGGTAAGCGTGCGTTTATAAGTTATTAAACTGGAAAACCTCAAGTTCAGTTGCACGTTCCAGTTTTCTACATGATGGTTTAAGAGCTCTTCTAATAGCACGTTTATGTTTTTACAGAGATAAAAAAAAACAGACAGATTTCCGACAATAGACGGAAAAATCACATGCCTGGGTCTTAGACCTCAGCAATATTGCTCCGCCTTCTTTCAGACAAGGACGTGGCATCATAATGACATGCAGGACAAAGCCCGGGTCTAGCGAGACCAACAGGATACTTTACAAGTGTGACCAGCACTCACCTCCAGCTTCTGGGCCTTGTCCCTGCTGAGGGGCTCCAGAGGGAAGCTGAGGTTGTTGGCCTCGGCCATAGAACGCAGGTCAAAGTAATACTTTGCGTAGACGCTGGACGGCACGTTGATGTTGAACTGCAGCAGTTCCAGAAACTGCCGCTCCAGCTCGTTCCTGCGATGAGGAAAAGATATTCAGTAAGACGGTTACTCGGCCAGACAATTATGAAGCATATGTGGAAGCACACCGAGCGTTTGTGGAGTTAGATCCATTTCCGCTCTTTTCCATGGCCTGCTGCCTAGACTCGGCAACACAGAAGCTAAATTTAGACCGTCCTAACTGTGGCCCTCATCCAGCTATTATCGTCCATGACTATTTTACAAGACAAGCCAAGGTTGGATCTGGTTCTCTTGGTCTGTTGGGGGGGTTTGAAAATCTATCCGCCCAGGAAATCTGTGGTCAAACGCTCAGTCACTGTCACTGCGATATGAGAGTTGGACCCCCAACATGATGGCATGCTTGCCAAACAGGTGGGTTACAGAAGCCAAAGACGTGCACACAGAGGGTAAAGGTCAGAGCAGTGGCTGTACGTTTACGGTATTAGGTTCCCTCTGGGACATCACAATTCTAAAGACGGATATGGAATACTTAGACAATCTTGAATGATTCACAAGGGAAATTGTTCCACACAGAAGCTCAGTTACAAAGGATGGCAAGGATAATGCCCACCAGGGTATAAAGTAGACTAAAAAAAATAAAGGTCAAGAAGCTTCTTAGTTGTAACTGAGCAGATGTCAGGTTCAAACACTGATGACATCTATTAAACAGACAAGAAGCAAGGAATCATGCAGAAATAGAGTTCAATTTCACTCAATGAGGAGAGACGTTTGAGGCTGCACACTCGGTTACAATCTCCCACCACACTCTAAGGTCCAGTCCCCATTGATTCCCATTAATTCCGATATATTCCCATTAATTTCCATTAATTCCCATATATTCCCAATAATTCCCATTTATTCCCTTTAATTTCCATATGTTCCCGTTAAGTCCCATGGATGGTGTCCAACTTTGAATAATCAAAATATGGTCAATATTTCCAAACTTCCCAAGCTTAACTTCACATGATACATTTCCGGAAAGTTTCCGGAAATTTACGGGAAACTTTCCACCCCTTTGCAACTTAAATGACAACATACTGGTATGTAATTAGCCAATAGTGGCTATTTGAAAATATATTTTTTTAATTTTACTGATTAAACAGTCAAGAAGCAAGGAATCATGCAGAAACAGAGTTCAATTTCGCTCAATGAGGAGAGACGTTTGAGGCTGCACACTCAGTCACAATCTCCCACCACGCTCTAAGGTCCAGTCCCACGTGCTCCTTTATTTGTTTGGTTACATCACTGAGGCTGCTTCTGATGGAAGGGGGGGGCATTTCAGCAGCCCCAGTTAGACACGATGTATGATTATTCAGAAATGCAAACGCGCTGACACTCGTGATATCGCCCTGTCTCTGCTTTGTCTGCGGCACGGTACTCGATGGTCTGGACACAAACACTGATACAAGACGACTGCAACCCAAAATTGCAAGTTGTCTCTTTGCACGGATAGAAAAGTACAACTTCAGCACAATTGATAATAACTATAGCAACGGCCTTTAAGCGTAAGAGTTGTGTGATAACTTACACATAATTATTCTAACAGCAGATCGAGAATATCCTTCATTTCAGACCCTTTAGGACTTTGCAGTGTCGCAATTGAATCAGTTCACACAAATTCAACCATCACATTTGTCCCCGAGTGGCGATCAAGCGGTACGACCAAAAAATATGCTCCGTCAGGTCAAGTCGTCAATCAATCAGTCAATCAATCAAAGTTGATTTATATATAAAACAGTCCTTGGTGGGGGTGGGAGAAGTCTCTGATGATTTTCTGAGACCTGGTCAGGCGGCTGCTTTTTGACATCCTCCCTAATAGGAACGTTTCAACATTCCATGAAAAACTTGCAGGCTTTCAGAATACATCCGATGCGATTTTATATCCTTTATAGTTTTCGGTGTCAAAATGTGTTATGGTTTGCACACGCTAAATGTTTAGTGTGTGCTATTTTGGCCCTGAGTGTTTAACTCACATGTCTTCCACAGTGATATCCTTGAGAATTTGGCAGTAGTCGACGTTCCACACCGCCTGGTCGTCCCAGACTTTGGACGCCAGGAGAATGGCTCCGAGCACGATACGCTTCCAGTTGGCCGGGCCGATGTCGATCTCGGCGTAGGTCAGGAGCCTCTCCAAATACACCTTTCACACAAAGATATGCACAAAACTGGTCACACGTTCTAAAACGTCAGCCTCAATTAGGATCCTTCCATATCGTGGCTTTGCCTTTTTAAGATGTTGTCGTGTGTGTATTAGAACTAGGGTTGCAAAATTCCGGGAATGTTCAAAGTTGGAAACTTTCCGTGGGAATTAACAGGAATTAACGGGAATTATTAGGAATAAACATTGAATGCAGCATGCTAGATCTACAGCATGATTATTAGCCAAAACAACCTGATTTAATGCAAATTCAGTAGAATTTTAACCCTGTACTGTGCATTCATCCATCACATGTACAGATAATTCCCAGCATGCTACACACTACAGCAGGACTATTGAGGCCACACTAGTATTTGAGCCCAAGGACTTCATCCAGTCAGGTAAGTGTTGATGATATAACTGGGGTAAATATATTTGATGTATGGTATTTAAGTGTAATAGAGGTGTAATTGCTTGTTACTGTATGACTGTAGACTACTCCAGCAGACTTCCACTCAAGCTAGCTAGCTGTTCCTGTACTTGTTCAATGATTTTGGGGCCAGGGGATAGGTTGATTGGCTACACTAAATGGTCCCTAGTGTTTGAATGTGAGTGTGAATGTTGTCTGTCTATCTGTGTTGGCCCTGCGATGAACTGGCGACTTATCCAGGGTGTACCCCGCCTTCCGCCCGATTGTAGCTGAGATAGGCGCCAGCGCCCCCCGCGACCCCAAAAGGGAATAAGCGGTAGAAAATGGATGGATGGATAGCTAGGTTTATGTACCACCGCAGTCTCAAAATGAACCCAAAATAGTTCTCCGTTAGCCGTGATGCTAATTTTCTCAATGTTAAATCCCACTCATTTATGCTAACAACGTTAGCGATCCGAATTGAGCTTTGTTGTGATGTGTAAAGTTGAAGTAGCAAATACTAAATAAAAAAGTGTAGTTTCCTCTGCTTTCTGTTCTGCTAGCCACTCTGTTGTCATACAAGAATGTAGCTTATAGTTTGAATTAGCATGCTGATTGACTCTTCATTTATTCATCTAGCCTACTTCTATTCATATGTTTATCGGTCAAATATTTTTAAAGACTACTCCATTTGTTCAGCTGACTATTTATATCTGTGTGTGGCATTCCATTAGTCTTTACAAGAATAAATAAATACAAACAGAATAATGCCACGTGCACCATCTGATGTGTGGAGACATTTTACCCCAACTGATGTAGACGGAAAGGCGGTGTACATTTGTAAATAGTGTGCAAAGAGTTAAGTCAAAAACGTCACAAAGATGCAGCAGCATATAGACAAGTGCACAATAATGTATCATTATTTCCAATATATTCCCATTCATTCCAATGGACGGTGTCCAACTTTGAATAATCACAAAATAGTCAATATTTCCAAACTTCCCGAACTTAACTTCCCGTGGTCAATTTCCGGAAAGTTAACGGAAATTTATCGGAAACTTTCCACCCCTAATGAGAACATACTGGTATGTAATTAGTCGATGTTATAATCATTCAATAGTGGCTATTTGAAATGACTAATTTTACTGATAAAAAGTCAAATTTCTAGAGCGTTAACCTAGAATATTTCAATATCTCTGTCGATCTACACAAGTCTATATCCATCCATGTATCAATATGTCATATTGTATCGATATGTGGCATTGCATTAGTGTTTTACAAGAATAAATAAACACAAAGAGAATAATGCCACATGCACCATCGGATGTGTGGAGACATTTTACCCCCAACCGATGTAGACGGAAAGGCGGTGTACATTTGTAAATAATGTGCAAAGCACTATGTCAAAAATGCCACAAAGATGCAAGTTCACAATAATGTATCATTATTGGAATTCTCCATTTATTCCAATTAATTCCCATTATTTCCCATTATTTCCCATATATTCCCATTCATTCCCATGGACGGTGTCCAACTTTGAATAATCACAAAATAGTCAATATTTCCAAATTTCCCGAGCTTAACTTCCCGTGGTCAATTTCCGGAAAGTTTCCGGAAATTTACAGGAAACTTTCCACCCCTAATGAGAACATACTGGTATGTAATTAGTCGATGTTATAATCGTTCAATAGTGGCTATTTGAAAAGACTAATTTTACTGATTAAAAAGTAATTCTCTAGAGCGTTAACCTAGAATATTTCAATATCTCTGTCGATCTACACAAGTCTATATCTATCCATGTATAAATATGTCGTATTGTATCGATATGTGGCGTTGCATTAGTGTTTTACAAGAATAAATAAACACAAAGAGAATAATGCCACGTGCACCATCTGATGTGTGGAGACATTTTACCCCAACTGATGTAGACGGAAAGGCGGTGTACATTTGTAAATAGTGTGCAAAGAGCTAAGTCAAAAACGTCACAAAGATGCAGCAGCATTTAGACAAGTGCACAATAATGTATCATTATTGTCATTCCCCATTCATTCCCATATATTCCCATTTATTCCTATTAATTTCATTATATACCCATTAATTCCCATATATTCCAATAATTCCCATTAATTCCCATATATTCCCATTAATTCTCATTAATTCCGATTAATTCCCATATATTCCCTATTAATTCAAATATATTTCCATTAATTCCCATTCATTCCCTTTAATTTCCATATATTCCCTTTAACTTCCATGGATGGTGTCCAACTTTGAATAATCAAAAAATGGTCAATATTTCAAAACTTCCCGAGCTTAACTTCACATGGTAAATTTCCGGAAAGTTTTCGGAAATTTACCGGAAACTTTTCACCCCTTTGCAACTTTAATGAGAACATACTGGTATGTAATTAGCCAATAGTGGCCATTTGAAAATATATTTTTTTTAATTTTACTGATTAAAAAGTCTTTCTCCAGAGCGTTGACCTAGAACAGGGGTAGGGAACCTATGGCTCTAGAGCCAGATGTGGCCCTTTCGATGACTGCATCTGGCTCTCGGATAAATCTGAGGTGACATTGCTTAACCAATAAGTAATGAATAATTCCACTTGTAATCAAAGTGTTAAAAATAACGATCAAAATAGAAAACATGCTCATGCATTTGAATCCATCCGTCCTTGTTTCTACCGCACTTGTTCAAGAAGTTGCATTAAGGGTAAGAAGTGATTTATTTATTGTGGCTTAGTTTAGGGCTTGCTCTCCTGGGGGTTCTTCAGACCACCAAGCACCGACATGAGAGCCTGTTTCAGGGTTACAATATTTTTTTATTTTTCAATAAGTCTCTCAGTTGGTTTCCAGCAATTGTCTTTTTCTTTCGTTCTCGCTCGCGCTCTGGCTCCAGCTCCAACCCCGTCTCTACTCCTGGCTGCTGCTTATAAACAGAGCGACAGGGGATGAGATAACAAGGCCCAGGTGGGCAATCTACGCACCTTTTAAGTGAATTTTTGTGAATTATATTTATATAACGCTTTTCTCAAGTGACTCAAAGCGCTTTACATAGTGAAACCCAATATCTAAGTTATATTTAAACCAGTGTGGGTAGCACTGGGAGCAGGTGGGTAAAGTATCTTGCCCAAGGACACCACGGCAGTGACTAGGATGGCGGAGGCGGGAATCGAACCTGGAACCCTCAAGTCGCTGGCGCGGCCACTCTACCAACCGAGCTATGCTGATTTCGAGGCTGGTCCTGGCAACACCCTGCTTCGATGCAGGTCCGCAGGCCACCCCACCCCCCCACAGTTAGCTTCAGAATAACAATGTTATTACAAAGAATAAGAGACCTGTTATACTCTATGTTGGTCTTACTTAAAAATGCACACGTTTAGTTGTGTTCAGTGCTAAAAAATATGTTATGGCTCTTACGAAAATACATTTTAAAATATTTGGATTCTTGGCTCTCGCAGCCAAAAAGGTTCCCGACCCCTGACCTAGAATATTTCAATATCTCTGTCGATCTACACAAGTCTATATCCATCCATGTATCAATGTATCGTGTTGTATCGATGTAATGGAAGGCGTGGTTGGAGAAACATGTGACATGCGGGCTCTCACCAATGTGACGATGGCACACTCGGCCGTGAGCTGTGCCGCACTGAAGAGCGTCCGTACGAAGCGGTAAATCTGCTTCTGCTCGGGGTCGTGCTTGTCGTAGTCCGGAGGAACTTCAGACTTCTGCGAAGCAAACATCAGGCATAGTGAAACAATTGGAGTTTTTTTTTAAATGAAATGTTGTTAGACCGCTTATAAAACGGCATGTCCTGAAAGCGACCCAAAGATGCTCTGTAGAACACAATTGATGCAAAACGTTGACCAAGGAACCAGCGCTACAAGATAGTCTTTTTAATGTAGGAAAATAATCCTAATATGGCCCCTTTAGGTGAGTTGACTGGTGAGACAGCGCCCTCTCCTGGATTCATAGCTGCAGCAGATAGAAAGTGCTTTGATGGCATTAGTTCAGTTTAAGGATGGGAATTGTTTACATTTGAACCATGATTGCTGCCAAATCACTACTTTTGAAACATTGCTGCTGCCTCAATGGTACACAAACTCAATCAATCAATGTTCATTTATATAGCCCCAAATCAAAAATGTCTCAAAGGACTGCACAAATCATTACGACTACGACATCCTCGGAAGAACCCACAAAAGGGCAAGGAAAACTCACACCCAGTGGGCAGGGAGAATTCACATCCAGTGGGACGCCAGTGACAATGATGACTATGAGAAACCTTGGAGAGGACCTCAGATGTGGGCAACCCCCCCCGCCCCTAGTAAACTGTAATATAAAAGACTTTAAATCCCTGCCTTTTTATTTATTTTTTTTACAGACTTTTGTGATATTAAAGTTGAACAGAAGACTCATTTGAGTACTTAGGGCAGGGGTCGGTAACCCAAAATGTTGAAAGAACCATATTGGTCTAAAACAATTTAAAATATATAAGAGTTATAATGAAAACAACACATGATGTGTCTATATTAGCTATATTAGCCTACTATCAAAATGACTTTAAACGCCTTATATAAGTGTTATAATGAAAACAACACATGATATGTCTATATTAGCTATATTAGCCTACTATCAAAATGACTTTGAAAGTTTTGTATAAGTGTAATAATGAAGACAACACATGATGTAAGTGTCTATACTAGCCTACTATCAAAATGACTTTAAAAGTCCTATATAAGTGTTATAATGAAGACAACACATGATGTAAGTGTCTATATTAGCCTACTATCAAAATTACTTTAAAAGCCTTATATAAGTGTTATAATGACGACAACACATGATGTAAGTGTCTGTATTAGCTTTTTAGCCTACTATCAAAATGACTTTAAAAGCCTTATATAAGTGTTATAATGAAAACAACACGATATGTCTATATTAGCTATATTAGCCTACGATCAAAATGACTTTGAAAGTTTTATATAAGTGTAATAATGAAGACAACACATGATGTAAGTGTCTATATTAGTTATATTAGCCTACTATCAAAATGACTTTAAAACTCTTATATAAGTGTTATAATGAAGACAACACATGATGTGTCTATATTAGTTATATTAGCCTACTATCAAAATGACTTTAGAAGTCTTATATAATTGTTTTAATGAAAACAACACATGATGTAAGTGTCTATATTAGTTATATTAGCCTACTATCAAAATGACTTTAAAACTCTTATATAATTGTTATAATGAAGACAACACATGATGTGTCTATATTAGTTATATCAGCCTACTATCAAAATGACTTTAGAAGTCTTATATAATTGTTTTAATGAAAACAACACATGATGTAAGTGTCTATATTAGCCTACTATCAAAATGATTTTTAAAGTCTTATATAAGTGTTATAATGAAAACAACACAATATGTACGTGTCAATATTACAATACTATCAAAATGACTTTAAAATATAATGAAGGCAACATGATGATGTATTAGCTATATTAGCCTACTATCAAAATTACTATGTGTAACGTTTGCTGTGGTCTGGAACAACATGGCACACAGACAACTATCAGAAATGCGGCCAATATTACATACAGATAATGTGTCATGAGACATGCAAATATAAATTAAATACACAGAAGAAAGCCAAGAAAAGTGCACTTGTTATTCGTGAGAATATACTTATTTTAAGGTATTTTAGGTTTCGTTGAAGTTAGCTAATTTTACTTATTTAGGAAAATTTTGACAAGCCAAATGTTCTTGTTCTATTGGCAGAAAATGTTCCTTAGTTCAAATAAAATACCCCTCATTTGCGGTGTGGTTAGAGTGTCCGCCCTGAGATGGGTAGGTCGTGAGTTCAAACCCTGGCCAAGACTATAAAAATGGGAGCCATTACCTCCCTGCTTGGCACTCAGCATCTGGGGTTGAAATTGGGGGTTAAATCTGGTCAATAACCGTGATACGAAATGTTCACATCGTTACATCTCCATGCCCCTCAAATGAAAAAGGGTTGATTTGAGCTCTGGTTTGAATGTTCAAGATGATTATGACGGACCGAATGTCCCTTTGGGACAGAGGACCCTATTGTATTTTTAAGGTTGTATTATTATTATACCGCCACCTCTTTGAGCTGTGATTTGACCCCCTTAACATGCTTCAAAACTCACCAAATTTTACACAAACATCAGGACTGGCGAAAATTGCCATCTAATAAAAAAACTAACTCCAAAACTCAAAATTGCGCTCTAGCACCCCATAGGAAAAAACACAGACAAAACTAATCGTGACTTCAGTTAGGAATATCGTACAGTCATGAAACAAAAATCTCTATGTAGGTCTGACTTAGGCCTAAGTTTCATAAATTGACGTCCTTCAGCAAAAATCAACAGGAAGTTGGCAAAAACCCCTTCAAAATATAAGTTTCCTAAAAAAAAAATATTTTTGCCTCTTTGAGCTGTAAGTTGACCCCCTTAAAAGGCTTCAAAACTCACCAAACTGGACACACACATCAGGACTAGCAAAAATTGCGATCTAAAGAAAAAAAAAAAAAACCCCAAAACTCAAAATTAGGCTCTAGCACAGTCAAAATTGCTCCTAGAAAGAAAACACAGACAAAACTGCTTATAACTTCCGGTAGGAATGTCGTAGAGACATGAAAAAAAAAACTTCTATGTAGGTCTCACTTAGACCTACATTTCATTCATTGACATCCTTCAGCAAAAATCAACATAAAGTTGGCAATTACCCCTTCAAAACAAAAGTTTTGGAAAAAACCATCACCTTTTTTCAAACATTATCTCCTCTGAGCGCGTTTGTTGTGTCGGCTTCAAACTCGCACAGGAGAGAGATTGAACCCTTCTGATTAAAAGTCGCGCAAAGAGTTTTAATAACTGCTCCGGTTTTGATTTTACGAGCCTTCAAAGAACCGCTGTGCTGATGCTGCTGCCGTCTCAAGATGGCCGCTTAAAAGCAGGAAGCACCAGCGTGACCACACAATACAGAGAAGGTAGGTAATGTGCGGGTAAAGATATGGTGACTGGGTGAAAGAAGGAGGCACCAGTTTGACACCAGGATACAGAAAAGGTAGGTAATGTGCAAGTAAAGATATGTTGACTGGGTGAAAGAAGGAGGCACCAGTTTGACTCCAGGATACAGAGAAGGTAGGTAATGTGCAGGTAAAGATATGTTGACTGGGTGAAAGAAGGAGGCACCAGTTTGACTCCAGGATGCAGAGAAGGTAGGTAATGTGCTGGTAAAGATATGTTGTCTGGGTGATGGCAGGAAGCACCAGCGTGTATGGGTGACAGAAGGAAGCACCAGTGTGACCCCAGGATGCAGGGAAGGTAGGTAATGTGCAGGTAAAGATATGTTGAATGGGTAAAGGCAGGAAACACCAGCAAAAGTAGGTCCCATCCATCGCTGCTTGCAGCTTTAATTCTTATTATAACTTACCGATAGAGGATGCAGCTTCTCATCAAAAATGTCTAACGTCATCCTTCCATCCACCTCTCTGGAACGAAAGAGAGCAGGACTCAATATTAACTTGTGCTTCCTATTCTTTTGCACTAAACCTGTAAATTTAAACCAAGGAAGAAGATGTTTCTTACCGGTTTCGTATGTGATAGAATATTGCCAGCGCTACGCTGTGAACACACGAGACCACACACTTAAAAGGTGAATGTCTCAAAGTGTCAAAACGAGGACGGGGGTTTACCATTTAATGGTGTATTTGAGGTTGGGCTGACTGACGGTGCTTTCGTCCAGGAATATGGTGGAACACGAGCTGTACTTTCTTCTCAACGGGCCCCGGTGATGCTGCAGCGGACATGAAGAAGAACAGGTTGAAAATGACCTCGTCAAAAGACCCGCAGACGGCCATAGAGGTGGGACAAAGGACCAAATGGTGCAACTTGCCACTAAAAAAGGACAACAAATTGCTCGCCACATGAGGAAACAACCATTATGTGCACAGTGGTACCTTGGTTTTTGGATTCAAAACCTGTTTTCCTCAGACATTTTCACTAGAGATGTCCGATAATATCAGCCGATAAATTTGATATCGGAAATGATCAGTATCGGTAAACTTTATAACTTTTTAAAACGCCGCTGTACGGAGTGGAACACGGACGTAGGGAGAGGCACGAGTGCCAATAAACCTTGAAGGCACTGCCTTTACGTGCCGGCCCAATCACATAATATATACAGCTTTTCACACACACAAGTGAATGCAATGCATACTTGGTCAACAGCCATACAGGTCACACTGAGGGTGGTCATATAAACAACGCCAACACTGTTACAAACTGTGAACCCACACCAAACAAAAATGACAAACACATTTCGGGAGAACATCCGCACCGTAACACAACATAAATACAACAGAACAAATACCCAGAACCCCTTGCAGCACTAACTCTTCCGGGATGTTATGATATACACCCCCGCCCGCTACCTCAACCTCTTCATGCTCTCTCAGGGAGAGCATGTCCCAAATTCCAAGCTGCAGTTTTGAGGCATGTTAAAAAAAATAATGCACTTTGCGACTTATATAATAAATATGGCAGTGCCCTGTTGGCATTTTTTTGTTTCATAACTTGAGTTGATTTATTTGGAAAACCTTGTTACATTGTTTAATGCGTCCATTGGGGCATCACAACAAAATTAGGCATAATAATGTGTTCATTCCACCACTGTATATATCGGTATCGCTTGATCAATCAATCAATCAATGAATGTTTATTTATATAGCCCTAAATCACAAATGTCTCAAAGGACTGCACAAATCATTACGACTACAACATCCTGGGAAGAACCCACAAAAGGGCAAGGAAAACTCACACCCAGTGGGCAGGGAGAATTCACATCCAGTGGGACGCCAGTGACAATGCTGACTATGAGAAACCTTGGAGAGGACCTCAGATGTGGGCACAGTGTGGCCCATATTTGATACCGGAATTGGTAATTAAGCGTTGGACAATATCGGAATATCGGCAAAAAATCCACTATCGGACATCTCTAATTTTCACCAAAATAGTCTCTGCTCATTGCCACCTCATTCGTCATTTATATGCATTTCCCATTGCTTTCTGCATGGAAAGGAATGCATTCTGGAGAAAATGATTTTGGTTCATAATTTGGTTCTGATTAATTAATTTGACATGACTTATTTTGCAGAACATTCTGTTTTTTGGAGCGGCTCTGGAGCGAAACCCGAGGCACCACTGTGGTGTGAAGGATGGAGGCACGAAGCGACATCTTTACCTTGTTTTCCGAAATGTGTGTGAACTTGCAACACATAAAGAGGCAACCCATTAGCATGTGTGCACGCTTTGAAATAAGAAGCATTTGTTGTTATCCAGGGATAACAAAAGTCTGTTTATTATGAGCTACTCGGAACAAAAAAAATGTTCCTTTAAAGTTTTGACACGTTCAAATACTTACATGATTGATGTAAAGGCTCTTCCTCTTTTCTCGAACTATAGGAAACAAAAAGGAAAAAGTGAGGACAGGTCAGGTCAGTGTCATTGCAGTACAATCATCTGACCAGCAGAGGCCAGTATCTCCTAGCCTCCTATTTAAAATGCAGTACTGCCACAGTCTCTTGTCGTCCAGCAGCAGAATAAATAAAGCAAGCTGTGTCTGTAAATAGCATTTTGCAAGTCAAAAAGATTCAATGCCTGAAAAAGACTTTGATTTAAGCGGTGTGTTCATTCAAGTTACACAGCCAACACTCAGTCAGTATTTATTCTAGGCTGCGTACAATTTATAATGCTAATATTGCTCAACGAATGTGAATATGCTTCATGTTACACTTTCTATTCTTCAACTAACACGTGTCGAGTGAAACTCAAAAATCTGAATATCATGCAAAAGTACGCTCAGGTCAGCAATTTCATCAAACGGTTTTTCAACACCAAAACTTTTTTTTAAACGTAAATAGACTGAGAATCACCCAAGAAGACACAAAACATTGAAACAATTACACCAAGTACCAATGATTGTCACAAAATTATTCTCTGCATTTGACCCATCGCCCTCGATCACCCCCTGGGAGGTGAGGGGAGCAGTGGGCAGCAGTGGTGGCCGCGCCCCGGGAATCATTTTTGGTGATTTAACCCCCACACTGCAAAAAGTGAAATCTAAGTAAGATTAAATATCTCAAATATGGCTGTCTGATAAGATCATTCTTCTCACTAAGCAGATTTTATGTTAGAGTCTTTTGCTTGTTTTGGTCCGAAATGATCTCAGTAAGATATTTGAGTTAGGATACTGAGTTTCATTTTTTAATCATGCCTGCTGGTGGTGTGCCGCTGCATTTTTTTAACGCACAAAATGTGCCTTGGCTCAAAACAGGTTGAAAAACACTGCTCTAAATATATTTACAAACCCCGTTTCCATATGAGTTGGGAAATTGTGTTAGATGTAAATATAAACACAACACAATGATTTGCAAATCAGTTTCAACCCATATTCAGTTGAATATGCTACAAAGACAACATATTTGATGTTCAAACTCATAAACTTTATATTTTTTGCAAATAATAATTAACTTAGAAATTGATAGCTGCAATACGTGCCAAAGTAGTTGGGAAAGGGCATGTTCACCACTGTGTTACATCACCTTTCTTTTAACAACACTCAATGAACGTTTGGGAACTGAGGAAACTAATTGTTGAAGCTTTGAGAGTGGAATTATTTCCCATTCTTGTTTTATGTAGAGCTTCAGTCCTTCAACAGTCCGGGGTCTCCGCTGTCCTATTTTACGCTTCATAATGCGCCACATATTTTCCATGGGAGACAAGTCTGGACTGCAGGCGGGCCAAGAAAGTACCTGCACTCTTTTTTAACAAAGTAACACTTGTCTTGCTGAAATAAGCAGGGGCGTCCATGATAACGTTGCTTGGATAACAGCATAACACCAAAACCTGTATGTACCTTTCAGCATTAATGGTGCCTTCACAGATGTGTAAGTTACCCATGCCTTGGGCACTAATACACACCCATACCATCACAGATGCTGGCTTTTGAACTTAGCGCCTATAACAATCCGAATGGTTTATTTCCGCTTTGTTCCGGAGGACACCACGTCCTCTGTTTCCAAATATAATTTGAAATGTGGACTCGTCAGACCACAGAACACCTTTCCACTTTGCATCAGGCAATCTTAGGTGAGCCCGGGCCCAGCCAAGCCGGCGGCGTTTCAGGATATTGTTGATAAATGGGTTTGGCTTTGCATAGTAGAGTTTTAACTTGCACTTACAGATGTAGCGACCAACTGTAGTTACTGACAGTGGTTTTATGAAGTGTTCCTGAGCCCGTGTGGTGATATCCTTTACACACTGATGTTGGTTTTTGATGCAGTACCGCCTGAGGTATCAAAAGTCCGTAATATCATCGCTTACGTGCAGTGATTTCTCCAGATTCTCTGAACTTTTTGATGTTTTTACGGACCGTAGATGGTAAAATCCCTAAATTCCTTGCAATAGCTCGTTGAGAAATGTTGTTCTAAAACTCTTCGACAATTTGCTTTCCAAGTGGTGACCCTCGCCCCATCCTTGTTTGTGAATTACTTAGCATTTCATGGAAGCTGCTTTTATAGCCAATCATGGCACCCACATGTTCCCAATTAGCCTGCACACCTGTGGGATGTTCCCAATAAGTGTTTGATGAGCATTCCTCAACTTTATCAGTATTTTTGCCACCTTTCCCAACTTCTTTGTCACATGTTGCTGGCATCAAATTCTAAAGTTAATGATTATTTGCAACAAAAATAAATGTTTATGAGTTTGAACATCAAATATGTTGTCTTTGTAGCATATTCAACTGAATATGGGTTGAAAATGATTTGCAAATCATTGTATTCTGTTTATATTTACATCTAACACAATTTCCCAACTCATTTGGAAACGGGGTTTGTATATATATGTATATATATGTATATATATATATATGTATATATATATATATATATATATATATATATATATATATATACATATACATATATATATATATCTTGATTGGATTATCCAAAGAATAGTGCTCGATACCGTGGTAGAGCGCAATATGTAGGTGTGGGAAAAATCACTAGACTTCGTCTCTACAGAACTGTTTCATGAGGGGTTCCCTCAATCATCAGGATATTTTAATGGAAGCATTCACATACAATGGTTTGTATAGGGCACAGAGTGGGTGGGTACAGGCAGGCGTAGGGGCGTGGTGATTGGCTCATGTGTTACCTAGGAGGTGTTTCCGTCTGTGGCGGCATGTTGAAATGATTTCACTGCGCTTGTTGAGGGATGATAGATCTGG
Organism: Nerophis ophidion; assembly: GCF_033978795.1. Lineage (NCBI taxonomy): Eukaryota > Metazoa > Chordata > Actinopteri > Syngnathiformes > Syngnathidae > Nerophis > Nerophis ophidion. The sequence continues at coordinate 53,124,524 of NC_084625.1, read as the reverse complement.
ATGATATATAATAAACAGTTTCTCTTTTAAGCATAGGTTGCATCTTTTATTACCACTGTTGTAAGGTGTGCTGGATGCAAGAATTTGCCATGTTATTGAATATTCAACATTATTGTCTTTGAGGTTCCAAATGTGTTTGCTGAGTTCTGTAGAATTCCGCAAAGTCTGGTTTCTAAAGGAGGCCTTGTGATTATTCCATCTTGTTTTGAACGCTCCTTCGGTTAATCTTACGTACGTGTCGGATGTGTTAATGTCCTTGGTAACACGCAAGATGGAATAACACATGAGCCAATCACCACGCCCCTACGCCTACCTGTACCCACCCACTCTGTGCTCTATATAAACCATTGTATGTGAATGCTTCCATTAAAATCTCCTGATGATTGAGGGAACCCCTCATGAAACAGTTCTGTAGAGACGAAGTAGTCTTGTGATTTTTCCCACACCTACATATATATACATATATATATATATATATATATATATATATATATATATATATATATATATATATATTCTTGTCTTCATGAAAGAAAGGAATGTTAAACATGCTTGTATTATCATTACACACCTTTAACTTGATAACATAAATGTCTCTTTCATAAATAAATCCATATAAATAATAAATATGATTGCGGTAGATCTCCTCCACTTGGTCACTTGAAAAGTAGCTGGCCCTGCAGAAGAAGTGCGGACACAGCTGTCCAAGAGCAAACGTGCACACGGTCCACAGTCAAATAGTCAAACAGCTGCATGATGCGTACGAGCACAAAGTGAAGCAAAGCACACGGAGCACGGCACAAACTGTCTTCTTCAGCGAGATACAGCGGCTCTTACCTCGCTTGTTGTGCACAGCAACTGTAAAAACAAAATGTTTGTCTTGACATCCAGTTCCATTCAGAACTTCTTATGTCTCATTCATTGTGGGCACTTCATCATTACATGACATGTCGTATTGTCCGGGTATAAAGTGAGAATGTAACATATATCGTCAGGGTTTTTTTGTTTGCTTGTAAAATAGGAATTAGAATAAAATGCAGTAATCTTTCAAATATATTTGGGTTTATGTATACAACAACCATGTCCATGGCCGTTTGTTGGAGCCTCATTGTCGCCCACCTGAGTCGGCGAGCCTCCTACGGCAGAACTTCCTTCAGCAGTTTTGCACTGTCGCAGTTAAAACGCTGTTCAGATAAAGTACAGTAGAGCAGCACAAGTGCGGTTTGTTGTTAGCATCAGCTGCAGTGCACACGGCACTGCTTTCTGGAACCACAACAGGCCAAGGATGCCAAGGCTCAACAATTCTGATCCAAATGGAAGAGGAAGGAGAGAGAAAATTAAATAAAACTAATCTTTTGTAATTGATAATTGATGTCGACCGGATTTTTAAATAATTGTGCAGCCCTACTTTCTGAAGATCGAGCTATTTGGTGGCAATGACAATTGTAGAGAAAGCATATATCTCTTTATTCATAGTCGTGTTTAAAGCAGCTTATATTTTCCCATGTGAACTCTGCGATGAGGTGGCGACTTGTCCAGGGTGTACCCCGCCTTCCGCCCGATTGTAGCTGAGATAGGCGCCAGCACCCCCCGCGACCCCAAAAGGGAATAAGCTAGGTAGAAAATGGATGGATACTCTTTTTGTTTGTACAGTATTTCCTTGAATTGCCGCCGGGTGTAAAGTATGCGCCTGTCTAGAATTACTGCCGGGTCAAACTCGTTTTGAAAAATAATTAGCGCATGTTTAGCATTACCGCCAGCTCAGGATTAACGCCGAGTCAAACTCGTTTCGCAAAATATTATTTTTATTAGCGCATGTCTAGAATTTCCGCCGGGTCAAACTCGTCACGTCACGAGTGACACTTCACCTGTCATCATTTTCAAAATGGAGGAGGCTGATTTCAAACATTTGAAATCGTATAAAGGGAAGAAGATTATGAGATATTCAGTAGGATTTAAGGTCCAAGTTATTGAATATGCTAAAAAGAACAGTAAGCAGCTATGTTTTATCAATATACCGTAGCTGCGTGTGTCAAATATGAGTCATTAAATGACTCCCGCCTCCTGGTGGTAGAGGGCGCTGGTGATCCTTCTTGCGACTACTCGGGTGCAGAAGAAGGTATATATTGACGCTTGCATAGGTTTGGTGATAATGTTCCCCTTTAAAATTATCGGATGATCGCAGCCGGGCGTTTTTGGAAAGAAAAAAAGTACTCGTGTGTATCTTCATATCCAAAAAAAGCAGCAAATGAATCAATCAGCAACTAAAACTGACAACTTTCATGTAAAAAAAAAAAAGATTAATGCACCATCCATTAAATTTGTTGGTGTTTGGGTTGGAGTTTTCTTGCTAAATGGATATGGACACATGAAGCTCTGGTTTACAAGTCATCTAGAATAAAGTTCACAGCTCACCATCAGTCTGAGACTTGCTGAGGAAGATTGTGCTGGCCCGAGGATGGTCCGAGGGATTGTACTCCATTGGCAGGTCTGAAAACAGAGCAGAAACAGCTGTTTGACATTCTTCATCAATCAATCCATCGCTCACATTTTTTATCAGACTCAACCTGTTCCAACTTCAAACTGCTCAGTCTATTTGGGAATCGCAGGCTTTCCCTTTAAAAATTCCAAAAATTCCCAGAATTCCCGGGACATTCTTTCCATTTAAAATCAGTTTTCCAACTTTCACCCTTTCCACATTTTTCAACCTATTAATACCATTCCACCTTCAACACATTTCACCATCCTGGAAATTCAAACGACTGCTTTTCCAAGTACAGAAAAATTTCAGGATTTTTCAAAATTCCCGGTTTTCCGAAGACCTATTTTCCACCTTTTTTTCTGGCGTCTATACACGTAGAAAGAGGACATCACTCTGGATGACTCGCCTCAATATTCCCAGTGGTTAGCTCTGAGCTACGAAACCACTTTATTATGAAGCTGGCTGTGGCAGTTCTTTCTGACGTCACGTCCTGTGTGGGCGTGGTCTTTCTGACGTCACTTCCTCTCCGAACTCACTTTGTAAACGATCAATGAGTCCATACAAAGTTCCAAGAATTACACGGCTGACTTACCCGTGTAAAAATTTGTCCGAGGAGGGAGACCTAAAACGCTGGTTTAGTGTGGCTGAAACGGGCTTAGAATCACAATCAAAATTAGAATCACAATAGTTTTTATTGCCATTGTTTGAGAACGGGTTCACAAACCAGGAATTTTTCTTGGTGCAATCATGCAACATAAAACACAAATAACACAGAATAGAATAACATGAGCTGTAACTGAGCTATCAGATCTTGTTATTGTTCATGTGTCTGATGGCCGAATGGCTGCATAATTATTCCTTTAAGGCAGTGTTTTTCAACCTTTTTTGAGCCAAGGCACATTTTTTGCGTTGATATAATCCAGAGGCACACCACCAGCAGAAATCATTAAAAAACTAAACTCAGTTGACAGTAAAAAGTCGTTGTCGCAATTGTTGGATATGACTTCAAAGCATAACCAAGCATGCATGACTATAGCTCTTGTCTCCAAGTAGGTGTACTGTCACCACCTGTCACACCACACCCTGACTTATTTGGAGTTGTGTAGTGTTTTACTTCTTGTCTTGCGCTTCAATTTAAAAGTTTTTTTTCTCTTTTTCTGGTATTTTCTGTGTGGAGTTTGCATGTCCTTCCCGTGAATGCGTGGGTTCCCTCCGGGTACTCCGGCTTCCTCCCACTTCCAAAGACATGCACCTGGGGATAGGTTGATTGGCAGCACTAAAAATTGGCCCTAGTGTGTGAATGTGAGTGTGAATGTTGTCCGTCTATTTGTGTTGGCCCTGCGATGAGGTGGCGACTTGTCCAGGGTGTACCCTGCCTTCCGCCCGATTGTAGCTGAGATAGGCGCCAGCGCCCCCCGCGACCCCGAAAGGGAATAAGCGGTAGAAAATGGATGGATGGATGGATGGTATTTTCCTTCAGCAGTTTAATGTCTTCCTTTAAGCGAGAATATTTCAGTTGTTTTTATCCTTCCTTGTGGGGACATTGTTGATTGTCATGTTCGGATGTACATTCTGGACGCCGTCTTTGCTCCACAGTAAGTCTTTGCTGTCGTCCAGCATTCTGTTTTTCTATACTTTGTAGCCAGTTCAGTTTTAGTTTCGTTCTGCATAGCCTTCCCTAAGCTTCAATGCTTTTTCTTTAGGGCACTCACCTTTTGTTTATTTTTGGTTTTTAGTTACCTTTTTACCTGCTTGCTGCCTCCCGCTGTTTCCAACATCGACAAACCAATTAGCTACCGGCTGCCACGTACTGATATGGAAGAGTATTACACGGTTACTCTGCCGAGCTCTAGACAGCACCGACACTCAACAACAACACATACTTAGCAGACTATAATTACTGGTCTGCAAAAATTATTTTTTAACCCAAATAGGTGAAATTAGATATATACATTACCTTTTGCACTATATTAATTTATATTATTATGTGTTGTCAACTTTTTACTTTTGTTTGTTATTATTATTATTTTTTATGTCATTGGCTGAAATAAATAGATGAATGAATAAATGAAAATGAAAAATTTAATAATCTCCCACAGCACACCAGATGGTATCTCACGGCACAGTGGTTGAAAAACACTGCTTTAAGGGGTTAAACGACTTAGTGTAGACAAGGGTGCACAGAAAAGAAGCAGATCAAGTGTGAGAAAGGGAGCACAGAAAAGATGAGCTGGGTTTAAAACACCACTGTCAGGGTGAGGAAAAAGGAAGAGGTGGTTGAAAATGGCAAGGGAGAGGGAAAAAGCAATCAAAAACTAGAGGATGGTGACATTGGAGCGAGGATGAGGAGAAATGGAGCTCATATTAAAGAAGGGAATATGATACAGGGGTTCGTACACCTTTTCCACGGCCAAATTCAAGCCCTTTTGAAGGACTTGCAAGATCAATTTTCCAGTTTTTCCAGTAGCTTTCAGAAGGCCAAAACCAGTGTGAATCAATCCAAGTCTTGTTGTTTGAGCTCACCAAATGCTCTCTGCAGGAAAAATAGGGAAAATGTGCTAACAGCTAAGCCTAACTTTGAAGCAGCAGTTATCAGTAACTGAATGGGGCATAGAAAATGAAGCAGTGTGACTATTCAATGTCATTGGTGTTTGCAAAAGTGTCTCCATTTGTCTTGTTTTTTTTTACTTTTTCTCACTTACAGCACTCAATGACATCGAATATTACAGATTGATTCACACCATATTTGTGCTTGTAAACTCCATAATGTGATATAAATACACGCACCTACAAAATGTAAATTTCACTCATTTATTAACAAAACTGATCCACATTAATATAAGGATAAAAAAACCTCAGTCACCTTTCATTAAGCACATTCTAGCCTTATAACTGTGGCTATGATAACAAAAATACAATAGTTTACTTTGTCTAGCTTTCATGTTGGTAGTCAGACAAGTTAAGTAGACAACGGAAATAATAGAGCAAGAAATGCATACAACCATGTTGTGTAAAAACGACAAAATCGTTCATATCAACCCAGCTCGAAGTTGTGAAAAAGGCTACAAATTATACGTTACATGACCTTCACAGTACAAACAAGTCCAATAATGTAACCATTTAATACAACTAACCAAAAAGACAAAATGTAACGTGTTTGCTTTAACTGAGGTAGTCAGACAAGTTAAGTAGACAACCAATATATATATATATATATATATATATATATATATATATATATATATATATATATATATATATATATATATATATATATATTTATTTTATATATATATTTATATATTATTTATATATATTTATTTATTTATACATGCACCTTATTGCTATTTTTATCCCCACTACCATGAGCTCATGTAACGAAATTTCGTTCTTATCTGTGCTGTAAAGTTCAAATTTGAATGACAATAAAAAGGAAGTCTAAGTCTAAAATAATGGAGCAAAAAATACATCAAACTAGGGCTGGGCGATATATGGAATATACTCGATATATTGTGGGTTTTTGTCTGTGCGATATAGAACATGACTATATCGTTATATTACCAGAGAGAGAAGGTGCGAATCTGGTAACAAATGGAGGAAGAATTAATTCCCAAGAAAAACAACAGGAGGAGTTCCATTGTTTGGCTTCAAGCGGGAAGATGTTGAACAGACAACCGTAATATGTCAAGTATGCGGAAAAAGGGTTGGTACAAAAAGAAGAACCAGTGCTAATTTGTAGCATCATTTGAAAAGTCACCCGCTAGAGAATGAGTGTTTGAAACTCCTCATGTCAACATCTCTGTTTGGTGCCACACCCACAAAATGCCGAAGCAACCATTTCCACATCAACACCGTATGAAACAAATAGTCAACAACATAAGGAGATAACGTCCGCAGGAACCTACCACATAGCGAAGGACATACACTACTTGATTTCCTGTTATGCAACTCATTTTTATTTGACACTTATTGAAATATCTTGTGTGACATCATGCACAAAAGTGCACTTTATTTGTTTTTAACTATGGTAGTGGCGTTCTGTACAAAAAGTGCACTTTAATTTAATGTTGTTTTGATATGTCATCTTAGTGACATCATGCACAAAAGTGCACTAATAGCTTGTTTTGTTTAAGACAAAATATGCACATATATATGGTGTATTGCAACATGGCCTAAAAATATGGAGATATTTATAAAAGGCCATACCACCCAGCCCTTCTTTGAACTATGTTGGATTTCCTTTTTGCATATGTTGCAACAGGCTAGAAGGTGGATTTGGTTTGCGCTTTATCCAAAGTTTGTATTTCTCATTTTCCATCTAATATTCATTAAAACAACAACCACCCGGCATAATGGACCGATGCACCACTGTCTTTTTGGGGGTCAACAACCTAATGTAAGGGCTTGTGCAAAGCCAACAGATCAAGCGTGTAGCTTTCATTTTTATGGAAACTTTATTTTTAACTTTATTTTATTTAAGGGCTTCACGGTGGAAGAGGGGTTAGTGCGTCTGCCTCACAATATGAAGTTCCTGCAGTTTTGGGTTCAAATCCAGGCTCGGGATCTTTCTGTGTGGAGTTTGCATGTTCTTCCCGTGAATGCGTGGGTTCCCTCCGGGTACTCCGGCTTCCTCCCACCTCCAAAGACATGCACCTGGGGATAGGCCCCTCCCACCTCTAAAGACATGCACCTGGGGATAGGCCCCTCCCACCTCCAAAGACATGCACCTGGGGATAGGTTGATTGGCAACACTAAATTGGCCCTAGTGTGTGAATGTTGTCTGTCTATCTGTGTTGGCCCTGCGATGAAGTGGCGACTTGTCCAGGGTGTACCCCGCCTTCCGCCCGATTGTAGCTGAGATAGGCGCCAGCGCCCCCCGCGACCCCAAAAAGGGAATAAGCGGTAGAAAATGGACTTTATTTTTAAATTTGTTTCCCATTTTATAATTACCTTCTTGAGTCAGACTGCCGAGAATATGATGAACATTTCCAAGCATTTCACCCAAAATTCAAGCATTTTTTAAACCTTGAAAACACAACATTAAAATCCCAGGATTTTCAAGCTCTTTAAGCACTTGTACGAACCCTGATGACAGGATGGTTTGTGGAATGGATGATAAACTGTGGCGCATAACCAAGATCACACGGCCACTTTTGGTACACGGCAGGTTATGCATGCTATTGTGTCAAACTCTTTTGAACTCTTTTGTCTTTTTGTGTTTGAGAGCCACTTGAAACGCCTCAAAGGATGCACATACACACACCAACACGGACGGAACATACACACAGAGTCACGCACGCACACACCATGTAGGAAGGAAGTGACACACAATGCTGCAACAAAAACTGGGTGTGTAGGAAGAGGCAGCGAGCACTAAGAGGGTTAATTATGCCTGAAATGGCAAACCAGTCGCCAATAATTGTAAGTTTGTACTAAAAGTGCAAATCAATGGCTGGATTCTTGCGGACAGGAAATGAACGGTCAACGGACACTTGTGTCGGTGACCCCATGGTGAGATACCCCACCCCCCACAAGGTTACGCCTTGCCTACAGCTTCCTGAGATTCAGGAACTAGAAAGGAAATGAAGTTTTTAGGGTGGTAAAAAGACATTGTTAGAAAGGTGGACTAGAACAGGAGTGAGAGAAAAACACTATCTTTGAGAATCTGAGCCGAGTGTGGTTGGAACTCCTAAAACTCCTAACTCCCAACTTGTTTAAGACCCTGTCTTAAACAAGTTGAAAAACTTATTGGGGTGTTACCATTTAGTGGTCAATTGTCAAGTGGTCAATAAAAGTCTCAATCAATCAATCAATCAAAAGGGTGTGTGTAGCATCACCATGCACTAGGACAGGGGTCGGGAACCTTTTTGGCTGAGAGAGCCATGAAAGCCAAATATTTCAAAATGTATTTCCGTGAGAGCCATATCATATTATTTAACAATGAATACAACTAAATGTGTGCATTTTTAAGTAAGACCAACATTACTAGAGTATAAAAGGTCTCTTATTCTTTGTAATAACATTGATATTCTGAAGCTAACTGTGGAGGGGGCGTGGCCTGCGGGCCTGCAGCGAATCGGGGTGTGCCAGGACCGGCATTTTTGAGTAAGACCAACATTTTTAGAGTATAATAAGTCTCTTATTCTTTTTAATAGCATTGTTATTCTGAAGCTAACCAATAATAAATCAAATGTCATGTCTGTTGATCATGTTTTTGTTTGGTGATGTGCTGTTTGTCCTTTGGACTCTTTAAGTTCCTGTTTTTCCACTCCCCTGTCTTGTTTCCTTGGTTACTCATTTTGTCCACCTGTCTCTGATGGCCAAAATGCCCGCTCACCTGCTTCCCGGGTACTAATCAGAGGCAGTATTTAAGCTCGTCTTTGCCAGTCAGTCGCCCTGGCGTCAATGTGATCTTTTCTTGCTCTGTGCTGACTTGTTTCATGCCTTGCCATAGTTTCGTGCTTCATGCCATGCCAAGTAAGTTTTGTTTGATTTATGTTCATAGTCTGTTTATGCGTTAGCTTTGTTCCTTAGCCCAAGTTGTGCCTCCACTGTGAGCGATTTTTGTTTGTATCTTTTTTTAGTTTAAATTAAATCATGTTTTTACCTAAATGCCATGTCCCGAGTAGTCCGTCTGCCTTCCTGGGAGAACGACCCTGCAGCAAGCTGCGACCCCCTCATTGTGACATAAAATACTTCTTACCATTAATGCGACTTCTTGAACAGGTGCGGTAGAAAACGGATGGATGGATTTAAATGCATGAGAATGTTTTGTATTTTGCACGTTATTTTTAGCACTGTGATTACCAGCGAAATTATTCATAATTATTGTGTTAAGCAATGTCAGCTAAGATTTATCCGAGAGCCAGATGCAGTCATCAAAAGAGCCACATCTGGCTCTAGAGCCATAGGTTCCCTACCCCTGCACCAGGAGATGTTGGTCAACCTTCAATCTTCTCACACTTAGAATCATTTTCCTCCAATAAAGAAAGTAAACCAAAGACAACTGATCTGTTCTGGGTTCAAAGTCTCATTAGCTTCAACAATCGGATCAAACGCCTAACCGGAATAAAAATGCTTCCTATAAACAGACCATTCAGAATATTCTGACCTGTTCACACTCGTAAGGACCCAAATTCAATTCCGATCAAGGCAAGTTTATGCCGATTTTCATTCAGATTCAGATTGGAGTGCGTGTAAACACGTAGGTATGTTCTGGACCTGTCATATGTCGATTGTAACAATAAAAGGATCCACGAGTGTCTCAAAGAGCTGCACAAGCCACAACGACATCCTCGGCTCAGATCCCACATAGTGAATGGAATATTAATAAAGTGCTAAATAAGAGATTGTGGAAGGGATAGACTGTGAGGTCTCTTCTGGATTGTCTGCATGTTTTTAAAGGTACATGTCCCAACTCCAACAAGCATTCACAAGCCTGAATCTATCATTGACTAATAAAATAGGAATAATTATTATGCGCTTGTCAACATGTGACACATCTCCATGACAACCATCTCCCACGATCAGGGTTGTCAGATGCCGGTGGTGCCGGGAGCTCTTAGGGTGGTATAGCTCGGTTGGTAGAGTGGCCGTGCCAGCAACTTGAGGGTTGCAAGTTCGATTCCCGCCTCCGCCATCCTAGTCACTGCTGTTGTGTCCATGGGCAAGACACTTTACCCACCTGCTCCCAGTGCCACCCACACTGGTTCAAATGTAACTTAGATATTGGAAAGCGTTTTGAGTCACTAGAGAAAAGCGCTATATAAATATAATTCACTTCAATTCACTTCACTAGCCACTTCCACTGGAATAAGGTAAAGGACCAAGAGAACACAAACAAACTATTCGACATTCTTCTCTTCAATTAGTCATTTCTAAACCTTGAACGACTGAACAGCAGATAGGTGACGTAAATGTAAGGGCGGGGAAAACTGACCTAACCAGGAATTGTAGGCTAGACCAGGCCTGGGCAATTATTTTGACTCAAGGGGCCAAATTTTGAGGAAGAAAATGTGTCTGGGGGCCGGTATATCTATTTTTAGGAACACTAATACAAAACCTCCCAATAACGTCTGATTGAATGCCAAAAAACGCCTTAAACGAAATGTAATTTTCGATTTTTTTTTTAACTGAATTAGACACTCACAATGTACATGAAAATAAAGAATATGGGATTTACAATACTAACTACAGTATGAAGGATAAAACACTGAATATTGACAACATATGAACGTCACCCCCTCATCTACATCCACATATTTTAAAATCAAGCGGGCGGCACGCAACAAACCCAGCGAAACATGAATGAGAAGGGTAAAAAAAAAAATAAACACCCACAATGTGATACATATGATAGATCACTAAGCTTTAGAACTTTGTTGTAAAAATCTACTTCCGCGTCTGTCCCGGACACCCACATTTCAGGCGAGCTGCCTTGGAAACACTCTGTGGAAACGCTACCCACCCACACTGCTTGATGCCTCGTCTGAGCTGCTGTGACGCAGATTACCATTGTGACTGATTAGATTACCATAATAACTAATTACGACTATTATATCATCCAAAAGTGCAGATTCCAACCATGGAAACACTTTGTATAAGTCAAGTTACATGTCATTTGAAAACATCACTGCACATCATAACGGCAGCTACACTTTCCATCTGAAAGACCTAAAAAAAGTATTTGGGAATGTCCGGCGGCCCATATTGAAAAGCTTAACGGGATACAGTCTGGTGTGCCTTGGGAGATTAGCGAATTTCACCTATTTGGGTTAAAACATTTTTTGCAAACCAGTAATTATAGTCTGCAAATGATGTGTTCTTGTTGAGTGTCGGTGCTATCTAGAGCCCAACAGAGTAACCGTGTAATACTCTTCCACATCAGTAGGTGGCAGCAGGTAGCTGAGGTGTCTAATGCTTAAACCAAAAATAAACAAAAGGTGAGTGCCCCTAAGAAAAGGCATTTAAGCTTAGAGAAGGCTATGCAGAACCAAACTCAAACTGAACTGGCTACGAAGTAAACAAAAACAGAATGCTGGACGACAGCAAAGACTTACTGTGGAGCAAAGATGGCGTCCAGAATGTACATCCGAACATGACAATCAACAATGTCCCCACAAGGAAGGATAAAAACAACTGAAATATTCTTGATCGCTAAAACAAAGTAGATGCGGGAAATATCGCTCAAAGGAAGACATAAAACTGCTACAGGAAAATACCCCCAAAAGAAAAAAAGCCACCAAAATAGAAGCATAAGACAAGAACTAAAACATTAGACCTATAGTGATGCAATGACTTTTTACTGTTAACTGAGTTTCGTTTTTTAATGATTTCTGTGCCTCCGCATTTTTTCAATGCAAAATATGTGCCTTGGCTCAAAACAGGTCGAAAAACACTGTTGTAGAGAATATGAACAAGACAAGTTTTATATGTTAGAAAACAAAAAAGATAAACTTTTGTCTTCTTGTCTCTCAAAAATGATTGTGAACGATGGGCAATATTCCAAATTAGGGATGCACCGATTAATCGGTAACCGAATATATTCGTCCGAATATGGCAAAAAAAGCCACATTCGGCCTTCGGTGGAATGAGTTAAGAACAAGGCCGAATAGTGGCGTGTGACGCAATTTTTTGACGCGGCGACGCAATCAACCAACGTGCGGTGACGTTGGGATATGTTGTGTACCTGTATAAGTGTATGAGGTTATAAGCACACACTTATTGAGATTTAGTGGGGCCTCTGTTTACATTATTAGCCTGTTGTGTAGGCTACCTGTATAAGTGTATGAGGTTACAAGCACACACCTATTGAGATTTAGTGGGGCCTCTGTTTACATTATTAGCATATCTACTGTGGCTAAGCAGACTTTTGCCAAAAGGACAATAATTCATTTGTTGTGGGTTTATCCACTTTAATGCACTTTATTTTTTTTGGAATGCATGTTTTGTTTGAAGGCCTAATATAAATGAAAAACTTTGTGCTTTTTTTGAAAAGCAAAGGCTACTGGAATATTAAAAAAATGTCAATATTCAATAAAAAAATACTTTATTTGAAAAACATGTTTAAATATTTATTCTAGGCTATTTATGCAATATTTAAAAAATTGTGAAAAACTGCATTCATTATTCGGTATTCGGCCTTCGGCCAAGCGTTTAAGTTTTATTCGGCTTCGGCTTCGGCCACAAATCTTCATTTCGGTGCATCCCTATTCCAAATGTAAGTGGATCAAACCCTAAGTGGAATGTCCGTCCCCTAAAGTAGCACAGATGCTGAAATGTGTAGCTTGAAGGCAGCAAGGCAAGGCAGGGGAGGTACTCGGTTACTCTGCACCCAACATAATCACAAACCCGCCCGCCCTCTTTCACTCCCCGCTCATCTCTGCATCGTCTAGTCGCTGTAACTAGGCAACGCTGGCTTGAGACGACTCAGATGGTGGAGGCAGGCCAATCAAAGGCAGAAAAGAGACACCCAGGCTTTGCAGTCTTAGAATCGACCCTGATTCACTGTACTAATTGCTGCTGGTAGAACACACACACACACACACACACACTGTATGTAATATCTAACGATGCACATTTTTACCACCTTACTATTTCCTGTGTTAGGCCAATGATATAACGTTCGAAAATAATCATAAACCTACATCAGCACAAACAGGATCTTGCATGAAGGAAACGGTTGGTAAGTGAGATGGAAATAATTGCTTCATTTTGAGAGGATCCTTTACTTCATTTACATGCAGACACAATACAGTCGTAATGGAACAATAAGTGATGCTTCAATTCAGGGGTGTTAATCAGAGTATAAGCTTCATTATGCCCGTGTGTGTGTGTGTGTGTGTGTGTGTGTGTGTGTGTGTGTGTGTGTGTGTGTGTGTGTGTGTGTGTGTGTGTGTATTAGGGATGCATCGAAATGAAAATTTGTGGCCGAAGCCGAATACAATTTAAACGCTTGGCCGAAGGCCGAATACCGAATAATGAATGCAGTTTTTCACAATTTTTTTAATATTGCATAAATAGCCTAGAATAAATATTTAGACATGTTTTTCAAATAAAGTAATTTTTTATTGAATATTGAAATTTTTTTAATATTCCAGTCATCTTTGCTTTTCAAAAAAAGCACAGTTTTTCATTTATATTAGGCCTTCAAACAAAACATGCATTGCAAAAAAAAATCAAGTGCATTAAAGTGGATAAACCCACAACAAATGAATTATTGTCCTTTTGGCAAAAGTCTGCTTAGCCACAGTAGATATGCTAATAATGTAAAGAGAAGGCTCAAGTAAATCTCAATAAGTGTGTGCTTGTAACCTCATACACTTATACAGGTAGCCTACACAACAGGCTAATAATGTAAACAGAGGACCCACTAAATCTCAATAAGTGTGTGCTTGTAACCTCATACACTTATACAGGTAGCCTACACAACAGACTAATAATGTAAACAGAGGCCCCACTAAATCTCAATAAGTGTGTGCTTGTAACCTCATACACTTATACAGGTACACAACATATCCCAACGTCACTGCGTCACTGAACGTTGGTTGATTGCGTCACCGCGTCAAAAAATTGCGTCACACGCCACTATTCGGCCTTGTTTTTAACTCATTCCACCGAAGGCCGAATGTGGCTTTTTTTGCCATATTCGGACGAATATATTCGGTTACCCATTAATCGGTGCATCCCTAGTGTGTGTATATATATATATATATATATATATATATATATATATATATATATATATATATAGATGTGTATATAGTGTATATATATATACATATATATATATATATATATGTATATATATATATATATATATATATATATATATATGTGTATATATACATATATATATATACATACATACACACACACATCGGCACTAGTATAGTATTGCGGTACTAATGAATCATATTCGGTACAATACCGCCTCTAAAAAGTACCGTTTGTTTTTCTTTCTTTTTTTTTAATGGACATGACGGCACGTTGTCACGTGGTGACATTGCTGGATTTACGAGCAGAGGAGCAATTTGGGCAGCACACACACGCACACACGGAGTACTTACAAGCAGACACAGTGTGTAGACAGTAAAAAGTAAATATAAAGGGGAAATTATAACACTGAAACACCCTCAGGAAAAGGTGCTTTAAGACAAGGCTAGCTAGTTAGCAGCTAACATCCCTCCGCAGTGTTTTAGCTACTTTTACATCACTAATCCTGGCCTCCGTGGCAACAAATAAAGTAAGTTTCTTACAACTAGCATTATCACTGGAGGACGAGGAATAGCTTCACTACACACCATAGGAGGATACAATAGCTCACCGGCGTCACAATGTAAACAAATTCCATGGGTGGATCTAAACCTGACATCCACTGCAATGATACCAAGTACAGGATCATATCGAGTCCATGCGACTATGATTTTATCAATATTTTTTATCGTCACAAAATCTTTTTTCTTTTAAAATTCATGTTATGTTTATAAAGTCAGGAAATATGTCCCTGGACCGATGGGCACTTAAATTATGACCAATGTATGATCCTTTGACTGCTTGGTATCGGATCGATACCTAAATGTGTGGTATCATCTAAAACTAATGTCAAGTATCAAAGAAGAGAAGAATAAGTGATTATTACATTTGGACAGAAGTGTAGATAGAACATGTTAAAACAGAAAACCGCGTGACACCTACCCTTTACATCAGTATTTCTTACAAAATATTATTAGTAGTTTATTAGGTATTATATTTTATTGTATGGTCCTGTAATTACGTGGTATCGGATCGATACCTAAATGTGTCGTATCATTCAAAACTAATGTCAAGTATCAAAGAAAAGAAGAATAAGTGATTATTACATTTTAACAGAAGTGTAGATAGAACATGTTAAAACAGAAAATAAGCTGATTTTAAAGGCCTACTGAAATGAGATGTTCTTATTTAAACGGGGATAGCAGCTCCATTCTATGTGTCATACTTCATCATTTCGCGATATTGCCATATTTTTACTGAAAGGATTTAGTAGAGAACATCGACGATAAAGTTTGCAAGTTTTGGTCGCTAATAAAAAAGCCTTGCCTGTACCGGAAGTAGCAGACGATGTGCGCGTGACGTCACGGGTTGTAGGGATCCTCACATCTGAACATTGTTTACAATCATGGCCATCAGCAGCTAGAGCTATTCGGACGGAGAAAGCGACAATTTCCCCATTAATATGAGCGAGGATGAAAGATTCATGGATGAGGAAATTTAGAGTGAAGGACTAGAGAAAAAAAAAAGAAAAGGCTAGGGCAGTGGGAGCGATTCAGATGTTATTAGACACATTTACTAGAATTATCGGAAAATCCTTTATCTGTCTATTGTGTTGCTAGTGTTTTAGTGAGATTAAATAGTACCTGAAAGTCGGAGGGGTGTGGCCATGGGTGTGTTGACACCAGAGTACCTGAGGGAAGTCACGGCAGCTGCAGCAGGACGGAAGCTTTGCTCATGTCTCCGGTAAGAGGCGACTTGTTACCACAATTTTCTCACCGAAAACTGCCGGTTGACATGTGGTCGGGATCCATGTTCGCTTGACCGCTCTGATCCATAGTAAAGCTTCACCTTCGGAAATGTTAAACAAAGAAACACCGGCTGTGTTTTTGTGGGTAAAGGCTAAAAGCTTCCCACCTCCATCTTTCTACTTTGACTTCTCCATCATTAATTGAACAAATTGCAAAGGATTCAGCAACACAGATGTCCAAAATACTGTGGAATTATGCGATTAAAACAGACTACTTATAGCTTGTATCGGGCTGGAAAATAACGTCCGCTACAACCGGTGATGTCAAACGCACGCGTCATCTTACGGGTCATCATACCGCGACGTTTTCAACAGGATACTTTGTGCGAAATTTAAAATAGCAATTTAGTAAACTAAAACGGCCGTATTGTCATGTGTTGCAATGTTAATATTTCATCATTGATATATAAACTATCTGACTGTGTGGTGGCTAGTAGTGGCTTTCAGTAGGCCTTTAACAGTAAATGAACAAGTAGATTAAAAATCCATTTTTAGGGTCCTTGGCCCATTGCAAAGGACTCCTCTGGAGTCCTTTGCAATGGGCCAAGGACCCTATTGAAACTGGTGCGTTTTATTATTCTTTATTATTCCGACGCCTCTATGAACTGTAATTTGACCCCCTGAACATGCTTCAAAACTCACCAAATTTCACACACTCATCAGAACTGGCGAAAATTGCCATCTAATAAAAAAAACAAAACTCAAAAATCAAAAATGCGCTCTAGCGCCACCTAGGAAAAAAAAACAGACTGCTTGTAACTTCCGCTAGGAATGTCGTAGAGACATGAAACAAAAACCTTTATGTAGGACTGACTTAGACCTAAATTTCGCAATTTAAACTTACATAGCAAAAATCAACAGGAAGTTGACAAAAACCCCTTCAAAGCAAAATTTTCGCAAAAAATGCTATTTTTGCGTCTTTGAGCTGTAATTTGACCCCCTTAAAATGTTTCAAAACTCACCAAACTTGGCACACACATCAGGACTCGCAGAAATTGCGATTTAATGAAAAACCAAACCCCAAAACTCAAAAATGCGCTCTAGTGCAATTTTTGGATAAAACACAGAAAAAACTGCCCCTAGGAAGAAAACACAGACAAAACGGCTTGTAACTTCCAGTAGGAATGTCGGAGAGACCTGAAACAAAAACCTCTATGTATTGACATCCTTCAGCAAAAATCAACAGGAAGTTAAAAATTACCCCTTCTAAATAAAAGTTTTGTAAACACCCGTCACCTTTTTTCAAAAGTTATCTCCTCTGAGCGCATTTGTCGTTTCGGCTTCACACTTGCACAGGAGAGAGTTTGAACCCTTCTGATTAAAATTATACAACAGAGTTTTGATTACTGCTCCGGTTTTGATTTTACGCGCCTTCAAAGAACCCCTGCGCAAAGTTTCCTAAAAAAAGGCATTTTTGCCTCTTTGAGCTGTAATTTGATCCCCTTAAAATGCTTCAAAGTGCAAGTTAAAGCTCTACTATACAAAGCGAAAGCCATTTATCAACAACATCCAGAAACACCGATCTGTAATTTGACCCCCTTACCATGCTTTAAAACTCACCAAATTTTACACACACATTAGGACTGGCGAAAATTGCCATCTAATAAAAAACCAAACCCTGAAAATTTAAATTGCGCTCTAGCGCCCCCTAGGAAAAAACCCAGACAAAACTGCATGTAACTTCTGTTAGAAATGTCGTAGAGACCTGAAATAAAAACCTCTATGTTGGTCTGACTTAGACCAGGACTTGGTAGCGGCCAAAGGCGGACCCGACCAACGCTGCTTGCAGCTTTAATGTTAATTTGATATAGCCTCAAGGGCCAAATGAAAATACACGTCGGGCCAGAGTTTGACACCCATGCTTTAGATGAAGAAATACTATTTGGGCTTCACATAAAATGATGTAATAATTCCTTCTGCTTCCTACTTACACTTCTCACAACAACATGAGGTCGCTTTGGTTACATCACTTTTCCCACAAATGCTGTGGCGGCGAAAAAAAGCTGAGAGCGTACATGACAGCTGCCAGATGTTGAACATTGTGAAACATGAAGAGAAAGCAGTCCCAATGCGCCGCGTAGTAAAAGTGCACAACCTTACTCCTTGAGGCAGTAGCAGCATATCTAAGAGACACAAATATTGACATATTGATACACACAACATTGTAGTGAGTGTCATATTTACAGCTGCTTCCACACACATGGAAGGGGAAAAGGCCCTGGTCGCAATCTGTGCACCAGACGGGGATATTGTGACGTGGAAATCATTTTGAATGGATAGTCATTCACTCCCATTAGAGCAGTGTTTTTCAACCACTGTGCCGTGGGAAATGATGTAATTTCACGTATTTGGGTTAGAAATATTTTTTGCAGGACTTGTCCAGGGTGTACCCCACCTTACGCCCGAGTGCAGCTGAGATAGGCTACAGCAGGGGTAGGGAACCTGTGGCTCTTTTGATGACTACATATGGCTCTCAGATAATTACATTTATATAGCGCTTTTCTCTAGTGACTCAAAGCGCTTTACAAAGTGACACCCAATATCTAAGTTACATTTAAAGCAGTGTGGGTGGCACTGGGGGCAGGTGTGTAAAGTGTCTTGCCCGAGGACACAACGACAGTGACTAGGATGGCGGAAGCGGGAATCGTACCTGGAACCCTCAGGTTGCTAGCGCGGCCACTCTCCTAACCGAGCGAAGCCGAGTAACCGTGTAATACTCTTCCATATCAGTAGGTGGCAGTCGGTAGCTAATTGCTTTGTAGATGTGGGAAACAGCGGGAGGCAGAGTGCAGGTAAAAAGGTGTCTAATGCTTAAACCAGGGGTAGGGAACCTATGGCTCTAGAGCCAGATGTCTGCATCTGGCTTTCAGATCAATCTTAGCTGACATTGCTTAACATGATAAGTAATGAATAATTCCGCTGGTAATCACAGTTTCAAAAATAACGTTCAAATTATAAAACATTCTCGTGCATTTTAATCCAACCATCCGTTTTCTACCGCACCTGTTCAAGATGTCGCATTAATGGTAAGAAGTATTATATTTATTATTGGTTAACTTTTAGAATAACAATGTTGTTAAAAAGAATAAGAGACTTGTTATACTCTATAAATGTTGGTCATACTTAAAAATGCACAAATTTAGTTGTATTCAGTGTTGACAAATGTTATATGGCTCCTACGGAAATACATTTTGAAACATTTGGCTTTCATGGCTCTCTCAGTCAAAAAGGTTCCCGACCCCTGGGCTACAGCAAACCCTCCAGAACCCAAAAGGGACAAGCGGTAGGAAATGCATGGATGGATGGATATTATTTGCAAAGCAGTAATTATAGTCTGCTGATGATGTGTTGTTGTAACCGTGTAATACTCTTCAATATCAGTAGGTGGCAGCAGGTAGCTAATTGCTTGTCGGAAACAGCGGGAGGCAGTGTGCAGGTAAAAAGGTGTCTAGTGCTTAAACCAAAAATAAACAAAAGGTGAGTGCCCCTAATGAAAAGGCATTGAAGCTCAGGGAAGGCTATGCAGAACGACACTAAAACTGAACTGGCTACTAAGTAAACAAAAACAGAATGCTGGACGACGGCAAAGACTTACTGTGGAGCAAAGATACATCCAAACATGACATGACAATCAACAATGTCCCCACAAAGAAGAAAAATCACTGGATCTCACTGGATCGGTTCGCAGCCGAGTGTGAAGCGGCCGCAATGAGAATCAGCACCTCCAAATCCGAGTCCATGGTTCTCTCCCGGAAAAGGGTGGAGTGCCATCTCCGGGTTGGGGAGGAGACCCTGCCCCAAGTGGAGGAGTTCAAGTACCTAGGAGTCTTGTTCACGAGTGGGGGAAGAGTGGATCGTGAGATCGACAGGCGTCTTCAGTAATGCGGAGGTTGTACCGATCCGTTGTGGTGAAGAAGGAGCTGAGCCGGAAGGCAAAGCTCTCAATTTACCGGTCGATCTACGTTCCCATCCTCACCTATGGTCATGAGCTTTGGGTCATGACCGAAAGGACAAGATCACGGGTACAAGCGGCCCAAATGAGTTTGGGTCCCTCCCTTAGAGATAGGGTGAGAAGCTCTGTCATCCGGGAGGAACTCAAAGTAAAGCCGCTGCTCCTCCACATGGAGAGGAGCCAGATGAGGTGGTTCGGGCATCTGGTCAGGATGCCACCCGAACGCCTCCCTAGGGAGGTGTTTAGGGCACGTCCAACCGGTAGGAGGCCACGGGGAAGACCCAGGACACGTTGGGAAGACTATGTCTCCCGGCTGGCCTGGGAACGCCTCGGGATCCCCCGGGAAGAACTAGACGAAGTGGCTGGGGAGAGGGAAGTCTGGGCTTCCCTGCTTAGGCTGCTGCCCCCGCGACCCGACCTCGGATAAGCGGAAGAAGATGGATGGATGGATGGATATTCTTGATTGCTAAAACTGAGTAGATGCAAGGAAATATCGTTTAAAGGAAGACATGAAACTGCCACAGGAAAATACCATAACAAGAGAAAAAGCCACCAAAATAAGACAAGAAGTAAAACACTACACACAGGAAAACAGCAAAAAAGTCCAAATAAGTCAGGGTGTGATGTGACAGGTGGTGACAGTACACCTACTTTGAGACAAGAGCTATAGTCATGCATGCTTGGTTATGCTTTAAAGTCATATCCAACGACTTTTTACTGTCAACTGAGTTTCGTTTTTTTTAATGATTTCTGCTGGTGGTGTGCCTCTGGATTTTTACAATGCAAAAAATGTACCTAGGCTCAAAAAAGGTTGAAAAACACTGCATTAGAGGATGCAAACAATACTGGAGATAATGTTGGGTCCTGTTATCCTTATAGAGAAACATCCAATATTGAAAAAATGTTCTAATACAACGAAATTGGACAGTTTGCCACAACGTTTTATTAGGTTAGGTAAACTATTTTTTACACTTATGGGATACTAGTATAAAATGGCAACATTTGGACCAGGGAACTAACTAGGTTGCAGTTTATTTGGAA
The DNA here is from genome assembly GCF_033978795.1 of Nerophis ophidion. Lineage (NCBI taxonomy): Eukaryota > Metazoa > Chordata > Actinopteri > Syngnathiformes > Syngnathidae > Nerophis > Nerophis ophidion. The sequence continues at coordinate 53,103,488 of NC_084625.1, read as the reverse complement.
CATGCATACAGTATAATGTAATGCATCACACAAAGGGTTGCGTGATAAAGATGACATACAATATATATTATATAAATTAAGCCGACTATTTATTAATATCTGTATATTTTTAGGCCATGTCACGATACAACATATATATCTGGATATTTTGCCTTAGCCTAGAGTGAACACTTGATACATATAATGACAGCAGTATGATGATTCTATGTGTCTACAATAAAACATTCTTCTTCATTCTGCATTAAAATATGCTACTTTTAAACTTTCATGCAGAAAGGGAAATCACAACTAAAGGTGTATTTACTAAACAGTTATTAAGCAGTGGCACGAACATTCATGTCATTTCAAAAGAGAAAGTGCAAGATTGTCAGAGACATTTTAAAACAAGCTATTAGTGCACTTTTGTGCATGATGTCACTAAGATGACATATCAAAACAACACTAAATTAAGTGTACTTTTTGTACAGAACTCCACTGCAATAGTTTAAAACTAATAAAGTGCACTTTTGTGCATGATGTCACTAAGATGACATATCAAAACAACACTAAATTAAGTGCACTTTTTGTACAGAACTCCACTGCAATAGTTTAAAACTAATAAAGTGCACTTTTGTGCATGATGTCACTAAGATGACATATCAAAACAACACTAAATTAAGTGCACTTTTTGTACAGAACTCCACTGCAATAGTTTAAAACTAATAAAGTGCACTTTTGTGCATGATGTCACTAAGATGACATATCAAAACAACACTAAATTAAGTGCACTTTTTGTACAGAACTCCACTGCAATAGTTTAAAACTAATAAAGTGCACTTTTGTGCATGATGTCACTAAGATGACATATCAAAACAACACTAAATTAAGTGCACTTTTTGTACAGAACTCCACTGCAATAGTTTAAAACTAATAAAGTGCACTTTTGTGCATGATGTCACTAAGATGACATATCAAAACAACACTAAATTAAGTGCACTTTTTGTACAGAACTCCACTGCAATAGTTTAAAACTAATAAAGTGCACTTTTGTGCATGATGTCACTAAGATGACATATCAAAACAACACTAAATTAAGTGCACTTTTTGTACAGAACTCCACTGCAATAGTTTAAAACTAATAAAGTGCACTTTTGTGCATGATGTCACTAAGATGACATATCAAAACAACACTAAATTAAGTGCACTTTTTGTACAGAACTCCACTGCAATAGTTTAAAACTAATAAAGTGCACTTTTGGGCATGATGTCACACAAAATATTTCAATAACTGTCACATAAAAATGAGCTGCATAATAAGAAATCAAATAGTGTATGTCCTTCACTATGTGGTAGGTTCCTGTGTACGTTATCTCCTTCTGTTGTTGTTGACTATTTTTTTCATACGGTGTTGATGTGGAAATGATTGCTTCTGCATTTTGTGGGTGTTGCACCGTACAAAGATGTTGACAAGCACTCTTCATTTTCTAGCGGGTGACTTTTCAAATGATGCTACAGTTTAGCAGTAATGCTACTTTTTGTAGCAACGCTTTTTCCGCATACTTGACAAATTCCGGTTGTCTGTTTGACGTCTTCCCGCTTGAAGCCAAACCACCGCCAGACGATGGACCCTCTGCTGTTTTACTTGGGAATTAATTATTCTTCCTTCATTCGTTACCAGAGCCGCACCTTCTCTCTCTCTCGTATTACCAGCTGCACCGCCTGCCACTGCTAACTTTACCCATGTTGCTACCTCTCTGCGACAGTATGTGACGTATGTAAGAAGGTGCGCTTGTTTTATGTCTCTGTGAGGAAAGACAAGAGTGAGAAATGCAACTGTGTGAGAACGTACACTTGAATACCACGATATAGTCATTTTCTATATCGCAAAGAGACAAACCCGTGATATATCGAGTGTTCGATGTATCGCCCAGCCCTACTATCATTTTATCTTGATAATACATGGTGATGACAGTAGTTTTCGAAAATCTGACAGCGACAAGCAAACGACCGCATCCTCAAAGCAATTCAGCATTCTTGTTGGCGGCTAATGATATTTTTACTGTCAGAATATAGTAAACTAATAATTTAAATTACAGTCAATATAGGTCATAATTTGAAAATGTTGTGATTATTTTTCTCCCATCCCTACTAGTAACCCAGCTATACTAGTCCACGCATGTGATGTAGGTCAACCCGTCTGCAACTCATACTTTGCAGACTCCCCAGGCTCATCAAGCCGGCATGAATAATCCATGTCCAGATTTCAATTAGCCTGCCAGCAGCACTCATCAATATGTGTGGGTGTGTGTGTACGCCCCTCAAATTAATTTCAACACCAGAAAACCAGAGAAATGGTGAGGCCCTGGAGGCATTCCTCATTTACAGATGTCAACGTTAACTAAAACCCAGTCAGTATGTTTCGTGGCGTCACATCTTTGTTCTTGGGCAAGTAGTGTATTTTGCAATTGCCATATTACACAGCAATGTTATAAGTAATCATATAACTAATTAATAATCCAAATACCCAAGTTGCTATGATGCACGTATGGTAAGTCCAGTCAATTCAAGATTAGCTTTCTTGCAATGATGTTTCGGGCTTATTCTCCAAAGGACAAATTGACTATTAAACATTTTTTTATTATGTGCATTCCTCTCCCTGAGATGCAGATTTAACATAATAGGTAAATATCAGTTGGCTAGTAAAAAGACACAAATACGGGTATGTTGCTAGGTGGAATAGTAACCATGGTAGAAATTAGGATGGGCATGATACATTTTTCCCTAATCAAAAACTACCAATGAAACGATTAATAAAAATACATTTCTTCAAAAGGGGGAATTCTTTGAATTCAAAGAATCCCTAAAATACAAACATATCTTGAAGAATCTACTCAGTGAAAAGTAAGGATGCACCGAAATGAAAATTTGTGGCCGAAGCCGAAGCCGAATAAAAATTAAACGCTTGACCGAAGGCCGAATACCGAATAATGAATGCAGTTTTTCATAATTTTTTTGATATTGCATAAATAGCCTAGAATAAATGTTTGGACATGTTTTCCAAATAAAGTAATTTTTTATTGAATATTGACATTTTTTAAATATTCCAGTAGCCTTTGCTTTTCAAAAAAAGCACAAAGTTTTTCATTTATATTAGGCCTTCAAGGAAAACATGCATTCCAAAAAAAAATAAAGTGCATTAAAGTGGATAAACCCACAACAAATGAATTATTGTCCTTTTGGCAAAAGTCTGCTTAGCCACAGTAGATATGCTAATAATGTAAACAGAAGGCTCAAGTAAATCTCAATTAAGTGTGTGCTTGTAACCTCATACACTTATACAGGTAGCCTACACAACAGGCTAATAATGTAAACAGAGGCCCCACTAAATCTCAATAAGTGTGTGCTTGTAACCTCATACACTTATACAGGTAGCCTACACAACAGGCTAATAATGTAAACAGAAGGCTCAAGTAAATCTCAATAAGTGTGTGCTTGTAACCTCATACACTTATACAGGTACACGACATATCCCAGGCCAGAACATATTTGTCAATAACAGTACTTCAGCTTCAGAATAAAAAAGAAGGAAACTAACTATGTATAAAACAATTTAAATTTAACACTGCACGTTGGTTGATTGCGTCACCGCGTCAAAAAATTGCGTCACACGCCACTATCCGGCCTTGTTTTTAACTCAATCCACCGAAGGCCGAATGTGGCCTTTTTTGCCATATTCGGCCGAATATATTGGGTTACCGATTAATCGGTGCATCCCTAACAAGTATGTTGCTAGGTGGAATAGTAACCATGGTAGAAATTAGGATGGGCATGATACATTTTTCCCTAATCAAAAACTACCAATGAAACGATTAATAAAAATACATTTCTTCAAAAGGGGGAATTCTTTGAATTCAAAGAATCCCTAAAATACAAACATATCTTGAAGAATCTACTCAGTGAAAAGTGTTACCAGTAAAACAGGGGTAGCTATCAAGCCATTTCTCGCAGATGTACAGGCAAGGTACTAAACAACAGTAAAGCTGCAATCGGTAAAATACTTACAAAAATGAAATTATAATGGAAGAACTACTAATTTTGCCCTTAATCGTACACATGTGATTCATATCCACATTGAAAAAAGATTTGAAAAAACTGGGCTTCACGGTGGCAGAGGGGTTAGTGCGTCTGCCTCACAATACGAAGGTCCTGCAGTCCTGGGTTCAAATCCAGGCTCGGGATCTTTCTGTGTGGAGTTTGCATGTTCTCCCCGTGAATGTGTGGGTTCCCTCCGGGTACTCCGGCTTCCTCCCACTTCCAAAGACATGCACCTGGGGATAGGTTGATTGGCAACACTAAATTGGCCCTAGTGTGTGAATGTTGTCTGTCTATCTGTGTTGGCCCTGCGATGAGGTGGCGACTTGTCCAGGGTGTACCCTGCCTTCCGCCCGATTGTAGCTGAGATAGGCGCCAGCGCCCCCCGCGACCCCGAAAGGGACTAAGCGGTAGAAATGGATGGATGGATGGATGTAATTGCACTGTCCATTGACATAAAAAAGTCTGATACAGGTCACAAATGGGCAAAAAAATCGGTTATGACCTGCAGTGTCATGACTTGGTCGGGTCAAAAGAACAATTACCACTTCACTTCAACTTAGGGTCTCGAAGTAGGTCCATTCAAGACTGTTAATAATGAATAGGTTAGTGTCTTTCATACCGACCATTATTCTCTGTTTGACTCATATCACTTGATCAAGTTTTCTCTAACATTCCACACTACAACATAGCAAATGTATTAATAGGTCGTGCTGATCGGATCAATATCGGTATTGGCCAATACTTAAAACACTATGATCAGTATTGTATTGTAAGTGAAAAGGTTGTATTAGGACACCTTTAGTTGAAACAACTACCTCTGTGCTCTCAGTTCTGGCTTTTAAATCATGAGAGACCACAAAGTAAGGTAACGGCAGGTGTACACACACTAAAAACCAAGACAAACTTAACAAAACAGGACTAAATGAAGGTAAATACAAGAGCAGAGAGAAGTTTCTTTCCTTTCTTTAATTGCGTGGCAAGGAGGAGTGCATTTCGCCAGAGGACAATAGCTTCACTTTCCACAGCTGATTTGTGTTGTGGACCACTTGAAAGCACCTCTCTCATATTTCTGTTGCCTGAATGTCTGTTTGTTCTCGGTGCGTCACCAATGTCAGCAGTTTTCATGGATGACTTTCTTTTTCATCACATGCTCATTACAGCGTACACGCACTCAACACTTGTGGATGCAGACCTCGGAGGGTCTACTCCTCTGGCAAGATTCCATGACTAGAGCTAGAAATAACGATTCCAGTATGATCTTATAAATCCATTATACATACATCTATAATTATTATATTGTATAAATCTAACTTATTCCATATGCATTACATTTAAAAATTACTATTAATAATAATACGTCTATAAGACTCCTCCTTTGGCTACTGATCTTTGCTGTATTGCATTATTTCTAGGTTTTGGATTAGTGCGCCACACCATATATAAATATATATATATATATATATATGCATGTGTATGTGTATATTTATGTGTGTGTATATATAATATATATAAATATATGTGTGTATATGTATGTATATATATGTGTGTATATATGTATATGTAAATATATGTATATATGTATATATACATATATGTGTATACCAGGGGTCGGGAACCTTTTTGGCTGAGAGAGCCATGAAAGCCAAATATTTAAATATGTATTTCCGTTAGAGCCATTTCATATTTTTTAACACTGAATACAACTAAAAGCGTGCATTTTTTAAGTAAAACCAACATTTTTTGAGTATAATAGGTCTCTAATTCTTTTTAATAACATTGTTATTTCTTGAATAGGTGGGGTAGAAAACGGATGGATGGATTAAAATGCATGAGAATGTTTTATATTTTAAACGTCATATTTAACATCGTCATTACCAGCGGAATTATTCATTACTTATCGTGTTAAACAATGTCAGCTGAGATTAATCTGAGAGCCAGATGCAGTCATCAAAAGAGCCACATCTGGCTCTAGAGCCATAGGTTCCTTACCCCTGGTGTATACATACATATATTAAAAAAAAAAAAAAAAAAATATATATATATATATATATACATAAATATATGCATATACATACATATATATATACATATATATATATATATATATATATATATATATATATATATATATATATATATATATATATATGTATATATGAGAGCAGTGTGTGTGTCTGTGCCTTTAAAAGGCCAGTTTCCGAGTGACGTAAAACCTGATGCATTGTAGCTTGAGCTGTTTTTGTTAGCTTAGCAGGCTAGCAGCGGAAGTTTGTGGGCTCTGATGGCAGTTCCTTTGAATCTTTTGCTGGTTTCCGCTACCTCTGCTTAGTAAATAGATTGAATGTGCTTTCATGACTATGTTCTTGTCAACAAATTAGGTATTTTTGAATGTCTGTTGCTTCAATCATTGATTTGTCGTTCAATATTGCCTGATACCCTTGTAGTTACTAGTGCCCAGTGCAGTTTGTCCATTTTTAAGGTGGTGAAAAAAATGTTGTCTTTCCCTGACCAGTTCCTCCAACTAAGATTGTGTTTCTTCCGTGACAATCACTTGTCCATTTGGTTATGGTTTGAAGGCCTACTGAAAGCCACTACTACCGACCACGCAGTCTGATAGTTTATATATCAATGATAAAATATTAACATTGCAACACATGCCAATACGGCCGGTTTAGTTTACTAAATTACAATTTTTAATTTCCCGCGGAGTTTCTTGTTGAAAACGTCGTGGAATGATGGCGTGTGCGCGTGACGTCTCGGGTTGGAGGGGACATATTAGCCCAGCACCACACACGGCTAAAAGTAGTCTCTTATCATCGTATGATTACAAAGTAATTTGGACATCTGTGTTGCTGAATCTTTTGCAATGTGTTCAATTAATAACAGAGACTATAAAGAAGAATGCTGTTGGTGGATTGCAGCTGCCTTTAACACCGAAACACAGCCTGTGTTTCTTTGTTTGTTGTGAAGCTTTAACACAGAGCGGTCAAGCGAACATGTTTCTCTACGTCAACCAGCAAGTTTTTGAAGTGGAAAATTGTGATATTAAGTCGGCTCTTATCGGAGACTTCAGTGGATTATGGGACTTCCTCCTCCAGCTCAAAAAGGCAGCTGTGATCTTGGCTCCTCCATTGGTTTCTCTGAGAGACACTGGCGTTCACCGCAGCCATCCGACTTTCAGGTATGACTTTACAATCTCACTAAAACACTATTAAAACAATAAGCAGATAAGGGATTTTCCAGAATTATCCTAGTAAATGTGTCTAACTACATCTGAAACGGTCCCACTGCCGCCGCCTGGAGCAGTCGCTTTTTCTTTTTCTTTTAGTGCTTCACTCTAACTTTTCTCATCTACGAATCTTTCATTCTCGCTCAAATTAATGGGGAAATTGTCACTTTCTCGGTCCGAATCGCTCTAGCTGCTGGTGGCCATGATTATAAACAATGTTCAGATGTGAGGAGCTCCACAACCCGTGACGTCACGCGCACATCGTTTGCTACTTCCGGTAAAGGCAAGGCTTTTTCTATTAGTGACCAAAAGTTGAGAACTTTATCGTCGATGTTCTCTACTAAATCCTTTCAGCAAAAATATGGCAATATCGCAAACTGATCAAGTATGACACATAAAATGGACCTGCTATCCCCGTTTAAATAAGAAAATCTCATTGCAGTAGGCCTTTAAGTTTTTTTGTAACACGTTGTACAGATGAGCGAACATTTTACTGTACCTTGGATACATTTGGGTGGATTAATTTTAGGAGCAAAATGTGATAGCAGGGTTGAAATTTGCACGTATGACAATGTTTTTTAGACAGACTGTTTTTAGGTGCATTTGCGAGTAAATTTGCTCCGCCGTACAGCCCTGACCTCAACTTGGACCCCCATGACTTCGCTACAACCGCATTGGAAGCACCCTGGAAGCACAGAGGGATGCGAGCTACAACGGCTAAACTCTACAATCTGGTTATTAATCATACTGGCAAATGTTGGCTCCCTGGACAACAGAATAGACCATGGGAATGAGTCTTTTTTATAATGTTTTATTCTAGAGCTGTCAAAATGAATACATAATCATTATTAATTTGATTAAAACATTTTACGTAATCAATTCATTTGCAGCACCACCCATCCTTTTGATATACAATGGGTAGAACACAGGAAACCCCAATGTAATGTTATATTATCTATCAGCAGCTTCTTGTTGTCTATTTTTTGTTATCATGAAGATGTTAAGATCATTTTATCTTACATTAAATATTACATTACACACGCTAATGTATGACTGAAACAAACTGTAATTTCCACCCATACTGCTGGGAGAGTGGCAGATTTACAAGCTGCAAAGTGGATTATATTCCTCATTCATGGCTCAGAATCTCCAGGGATTCCCCCCCTATAAGTGGAACCAAGCCTGGGACGACAGTGGCATGAAATTGATGGATGGGCTATTAACACCATAATATTAATCTGTCAGAAATGTCAGATGAGTGTAAATATAGCAGTGGCTCAGTCTATAGGGATTTAGGACTGCTGTGTTTATGGCTTCTACTTGTACAGCGCTTTTCTACCATCAAGGTACTCAAAGAGTTTCGACATTCCTCTGTGAAGATAAAAAAAATGAAAGTAGTTGCGGCATGTTTGTTTTTTTAAGTGACAATCAGTACTGCACATGGAATAAATGCTGTTAGATGGTTTGGTGTTGCAAGGCTGTACACTGCGAGCATTTTAGTCGCAAATAGATTGTGCGAGTATCGGGAAAAAATAAGTAGCACACATGCAAATACAGATTTTAACCCTTTAATTAGAATTTTGCTCCTAAAATGAATCCATCCCAATTTAGTCAAACTAGAGGAAAAATTTTGCCGATAGCATGTTTGAAATAAAGTTCAACCATAACCGAACGGACAAGTGATTGACGTAGAAGTGTCAATGATCACTCTGCACGTCCCTCCGCCCTACGCCATGCATAAAAGGGAGTGGGGATCCTGGCTCACACACAGTCTTTAAACACAGAATAAACAAGATCTTAGTTGGAGGAACTGGTCAGTAAAATATTTTTTTTTCACCGCCTTAAAACTTGACACAAATTGCAGTGTGCGCTAGAAACTAAGAGGGTCGGAGGTAATATTGAACAACAAATCAATGATTGAAGCAACAAACTTGCCATCCAAAAAATATCCTATAATCATGTTTGTTGTGTGTATGTCCTATAAAAATGTTTGTGTGAACGTCCTATAACCATGTTTATTGTGTAAATGTCCTATAATAATGTTTATTGTGTGAATGTCCTATATTAATGTTCGTGTGAACGTCCTATAACCATGTTTATTGTGTGAATGTCCTGTAATAATGTTTATTGTGTGAATGTCCGATATTAATGTTTGTGTGAACGTCCTATAACCATGTTTATTGTGTAAATGTCCTATAGTAATGTTTATTGTGTGAATGTTCTATATTGTTTGTGTGAACGTCCTATAACCATGTTTATTGTGTGCATGTCCTATAACTATGTTTATTGTGTGAATGTCCTATGATAATGTTAATTGTGTGAATGTCCTATAATAACATTTATTGTGTGAATGTAAAATAATGTTTGTATGTGTGTGTGTGTGTGTGTGTGTCATATAATAATGTTTGTGTGTTTGTTATATGTTTTATTGTGTGTGTATGTCTATAATAATGTCTGTGTGCATGTCCTATAATAATGTTTGTGTGTATGTTCTATAATAATGTGTATTGTGTGTGTCATATAATGATGTTTATTGTGTGTATGTCCTATAATAATGTGTATTGTGTGTATGTTCTATAATAATATAAATTGTGTGTGTCCTTTAATGATGTTTATTGTGTGTATGTCCTGTAGTAATGTGTATTGTGTGTGTCCTCTAATGATGTTTGTGTGTATGTCCTATAATAGTGTATTGTGTGTATGTCCTATAGAAAAGTTGTTTGTGTGTATGTCCTATAATCATGTTTATTGTGTGTATGTCCTATAATAATGTTTGTGTGTATGTCCTATAATAATGTTTATTGTGTGTGTGTCCTATAATGATGTTTATTGTGTGTGTGTCCTATAATGATGTGTATTGTGTATATGTCTTATAATTGTATTTATGTTGTGTATGTCCTATAATAATGTTTATTGTATGTCCTTGGTTTGTGTGTGTCTTATAATGATGTTTATTGTGTGTGTATGTCCAATAATAAAGTGTATCGTGTGTATGTCCTATAATCATGTTTGTGTGTATGTCCCATAATAATGTTTATTGTGTGTGTATCCTATAATGATGTTTATTGAGTGTGTGTGTCATATAATAATGTTCATTGTTTGAATGTCCAAAAATAATGTTTGTGTGTGCCATATAATAATGTTTGTGTGTTTGTCTATGTTTATTGTGTGTGTGTCCTATAATGATGTTTATTGTGTGAATGTCCTATAATGATGTTTATTGTGTGTATGTCCTATAATCATATTTATTGTGTGAATGTCCTATAATAATGTTTATTGTGTGTATGTCCTATAATCATATTTATTGTGTGAATGTCCTATAATGATGTTTATTGTGTGTATGTCCTATAATCATATTTATTGTGTGAATGTCCTATAATGATGTTTATTGTGTGTATGTCCTATAATCATGTTTATTGTGTGTATGTCCTATAATCATATTTATTGTGTGTATGTCCTATAATCATGTTTATTGTGTGTATGTCCTATAATCATATTTATTGTGTGAATGTCCTATAATGATGTTTATTGTGTGTATACCCTATAATCATGTTAATTGTGTGTATATCCTATAATCATGTTTATTGTGTGAATGTCCTATAATAATGTTTATTGTGTGTATGTCCTATAATCATGTTTATTGTGTGTATGTCCTATAATAATGTTTATTGTGTGTATGTCCTATAATCATGTTTACTGAGTGTGTGTCCTATAATAATGTTGATTGTGTGGATGTAAACCCCGAGTGTAAAAACCATCCATGATACTTTCCTCACCTCCCATGGTTTTGTTTGCCTCTCATGATCACATCGACACATGATGTGTGACAGCCCACAGCACACAAAGTACACGTTGTAGGAAAATGATCCTCTGGAGAAAAATCTGACCAGTAAGTCTGTTTGAATGGAAAACCCCCTGAGCTTGTTGGCTGCCTTTGTGGAGGACAATGATTATTAAAGAGAGAAGAAGAGTAGTATTGGAGCGGGACCTAATAGGAACATTTATTGCAATTGTTAATGAGGTGAAGAGTTTGCAAAGGTGTGCTGTACCACCTCTGAAGCAATATTTGACACACATCGGACGGAAATTATTTACTAATAGCCGACAAATCACAGCTCTTTTGTTTCAATATTTTTGGAAGATGCCTACCACACTGCTGCAAATATTTTCTGGGTGTTGTTGATAAATGGCTTTGGCTTCGCATAGTAGAGTTTTAACTTGCACTTACGATGTAGCGACCTACTGTAGTTACTGACAGTGGATTTCTGAAGTGTTCGGGCGCCCATGTGGTGATATCCTTAACACACTGATATCGCTTTTTAATGGAGTACCGCCTGAGGGATCCAAGGTCAAGGGCATTCAATGTTGATTTTCGGCCTTGCCGCTTACAAGCAGTGATTTCTCCAGATTCTCTGAACCTTTTGATGATTTTACGGACCGTAGATGGTGAAATCCCTAAATTCCTTGCAACATGACTTGTCCAGGGTGTACCCCGCCTTCCGCCCGATTGTAGCTGAGATAGGCTCCAGCGCCCCCTGCGACTCCGAAGGGAATAAGCGGTAGAAAATGGATGGGTGTTTTCAAATAATTACAATTTCCCTTTTCGCTTCCCGTCCCTTATTTTCCAAATGCACACCTTGACAGGTAAACATCCATCCATTTTCTACTGCTTATTCCCTTTGGGGTCGCGGGGGGCGCTGGAGCCTATCTCAGCTACAACCGGGCGGAAGGCGGGGTACACCCTGGACAAGTCGCCACCTCATCGCAGGACAGGTAAACAAACAGCAATATTTGTTAAGACAGAAAACCAGCAGTCGATTATATATTAATCCAGCCTTCGATGTGATCGATCCATCCTTATTTTGCACAAATGTTGGAAGTGTTAATAATAATAATAAAAATAATAATAATAATAATAATGTATGCAACATGTGAAGCGACTGGGATGAGAACCAGCATCTCTAAGTCCAAGTCCATGGTTCTCGCCCGGAAAAGGGTGGAGTGCCCTCACCGGGTTGGGGAGGAGGCCCTGCCCCAAGTGGAGGAGTTCAAGTACCTGGGAGTCTTGTTCATGACTGAGGGAAGAGTGGATGGTGAGATCGACAGGCGGATCGGTGCGGCGTCTTCAGTAATGCGGACGCTGTATCGATCCGTTGTGGTGAAGATGGAGCTGAGCCGGAAGGCAAAGCTCTCAATTTACCGATTGAGCTACGTTCCCGTCCTCACCTATGGTCATGAGCTTTGGGTCATGACCGAAAGGACAAGATCTCGGGTCTCTCTTTTAGAGATAAGGTGAGAAGCTCAAAGTAAAGCTGCTGCTCCTCCACATGGAGAGGAGCCAGATGAGGTGGTTCGGGCATCTGGTCAGGATGCCACCTGAACGCCTCCCTAGGGAGGTGTTTCGGGCACGTCCGACCGGTAGGAGGCCCCGGGGAAGACCCAGGACTAGACGGTTTGTGGTCTCATCCATAGGGTCGGGCGGGTGACATGACGAAAAAATAGATTTTAAGTAGATTTGGGCGGGTGGCGGTTGAACCATTGGGAAATATATATACATAGTCACATGTTATGTTGAAGAGGTTCATTTAGCCTACTGACCTGTATTTATAAATGGTGGATTTATATAGACTGGTAGGTAAAGTGTTGTACCTGACAACACTTGGTGGTACAATCCATAAAACACGTCACAGACAACGTCACGCTAACATCACGTGACACCTCTGATGAAGGCTGCAGAAGCAAGGTAGCCCAAACTTGTCAGATACAACACTTTACCTTACTAGCCTATAGAAATCAACCATTTATAAATAGTTCAATGTTGTTACCCACATACAAAAAACGAGCAGCACTCTTTGAAACAGTATGTGGGCATACTTTTATTTTGTAGTGTCTCGTTTGGTCCGTCGACGGATGTAAGGAAGCTACTTCCGGGTATTTGTAATTTGTTGGTATTTTACTTGGTAACATGTTTGATCCACATGCTGTAATACATGTCAAACTACTTCCTTAACGTAAATGACCGCCATAACCACAACACCAGGGGGAGCTCCACAAACCACGTTAAACCCAGATTCCGATCTAACAAAGGTCTTAACTCAGGGGTGCCCACACTTTTTCTGCAGGCGAGCTACTTTTCAATTGACCAACTCGAGGGGATCTACCTCATTTATATATATCATTTATATTTAATTATTTATGAAAGAGACATTTTTGTAAACAAGTTAAATGTGTTTAATGATAATACAAGCATGTGTAACACATATAGATGTCTTTCTTTCACAAAGACAAGAATATAAGTTGGTGTATTACCTGATTCTGATGACTTGCATTGATTGGAATCAGACAGTAATGATGATAATGCCCACATTTTCAAATGGAGGAGAAACAAAGTTGTCCTTTCTGTACAATACCACATGAAAGTGGTTAGTTTTTGGCATCTAATTCATCCAGCTTCCATACACTTTACAAGAAAAACACTGGCGGCAAATTCCGTAGCTTGCTTGATTGACATTCACGGCACCCGAGGGTCTTGTGAGATGACGCTGGCTGCTGCCAGTTCATTATTATGAAAAAATGACAGAGAGGAAGGTGAGAAACACTTTTTATTTCAACAGACTTTCGCGCCGTCCCTTCCGTCAAAACTCTAAAGGCCGACTGCACATTTCCTATCTTCACAATAAAAGCCCTGCTTCATGCTGCCTGCACTAACAAAATAAGAGTCTCGGAAAGCTGGCGTGCACAAGTGATGTGCACGCCAGCTTTCTGAGGGATCGCTAGTGCACGCCAGTTTTCCGAGACTCTGTATTTAGTTAGCGCAGGCAGCATGAAGCAGGGCTTTTATTGTGAAGATAGGAAATGTACAGTCGGCCTTTAGAGTTTTGACGGAAGGTACGGCGCGAGAGTCTGTTGAAATAAAAAGTGTTTCTCGCCTTCCTCTCGGTCATATTTTCATAATAATGATCTTGCAGCAGCCAGCGTCATCTCACAAGACCCTCCGGTACCGTGAATGTCATTTAAGTGACGTCTTGGTGAAGATTGATGATCACTCATTTTTAGGTCTATTTTTTTTAAAAGCCTGGCTGGAGATCGACTGACACACCCCCCGCGGTCGACTGGTAGCTCGCGATCGACGTAATGGGCACCCCTGTCTTAACTCATTCTCTTTCTATGCCACATCAATGTGGAATGCACTCCCAACAGGTATAAAAGTAAGTGCATCTCTATATTCCTTCAAAAGCGCTCTAAAACAACACCTCCAGGCAACTTCAACACTTTACTAATACCCTCCTCCATTCACATCCCATCTCCCCGGATTATAAACAACTCAAATGTACTTCTAATGTATATACTTGTTCTTATGCTATGAGAACTCACTATGTTCTCTGCTGGCTGTACATATCCTACTAAATAAGACCTACACTGTTTCAATGTCCACATTTCTCTGTTGATGCAATTGTTGATGACTGAAGTACTGATATCAACCAAAGCTCGTGGACCCCCGACTTAAACAAGTTGAAAAACTTATTGGGGTGTTACCATTTAGTGGTCAATTGTACGGAATATGTACTGAACTGTGCAATCTACTAATAAAAGTATCAATCAATCAATCAATCAATCAATCAATCTGTGCATGTTATTATTTTTACGTTCGTAACGTGCTTTATTTATTACAGTTTCCACTGTGAATTTAAAGGGAAAGGAAGCCTTCAAATAAACTAGTTCAAGAAAGCCATTTTGTCCGTGCTATTTGGAGGGAGTTACACTTTCTAACCTCACTAATGCCTTGCATCGTCTATATTAGATATATAACAACGGGCGGGTGGTTGTAGTTTTGATAAAATGTTGGTTCGGGTGGATGATGACTTTAATGATGCGGTTGCGGATGATATAATTGCCTATCCGCGCATCTCTACCCAGGACACGTTGGGAAGACTGGCCTGGGAACGCCTCGGGATCCCCCGGGAGGAGCTGGACCAAGTGGCTGGGGAGAGGGAAGTCTGGGCTTCTCTGCTTAGGCTGCTTCCCCCGCGACCCCACCTCGGATAAGCGGTAGAAAATGGATTGATGGATGTGTTCAAATCATTAATATGTCCCTTATTTTCCAAATGCACACCTTGGCAGGTAAACAAACACAGCAATATTTGTAAAGACTGAAAACCAGCAGTCGATTCGATATTAAGCCAGCATTCGATGGGATCGATCCATCCTTACTTTGCACAAATGTTGGAAGTGTTAATAATAATAATAATAATAATAATAGTAATAATAATAATAATGTATGCAACATTTAAGAAGAAGTATGGTCTTCCTACCGTCCAAATTCTCTCTGTCGCTGATGTGCTGGAGGTTACAGCCCGTGTCCTCCCGGCTCAGCTCGGGCTCCGGCCGGTACGTCTCCAGCCTGGAGTGGTTGTTCCGCCGGTGTTTGGGGCTGGACGCCACGCAGCAGGACGGTGCGTTCCCCATGCTGATCAACGACAATAACGGCGGAATAAACAGTGAAATGTTGCCCGGGCGCAGAGCGAGGAAAGGCGGGGCGGTAACCAGCTAAACCGACCCCGTTATCCGCTCGCGTTACACGCCCTTTTTCCCCCGGCCTAGGATCTGCTTAACCGGGGACTGGGAGCCATTGGAAGGCGGCTAAGATGCTAAGTGGAGCTAGCCGGGGTGAAGTGGAGCCCAACCCGGCAGATATCAGCCTCCATGGAACACACTTCGCTTCCTGCCCGGGTCTTCTTTTTCCGGTCACCAAAACATTTTACCACGGAACGGCTGAATAACAACACGCGCTACTTTTGCTGGTTTGCTCGGTCTCTCTAAGGCTACATTGTCACTAACAACTGCGGGCAGCAGTCGCTTCCTCCGCCGCTGTGTTGCCGATGCATCCGGGATGTGTGTCTCCCCCCCCCCCCCACCCCGCCACTGGAGACGGGCAAGTCATCAACGAGTCGACACAAACAAACGGGTGTTTTACTCGAATCGGTTCCCGTCACCGTGAACCCGTGAATTTACCCTGCCCCGAGCTACGAGCGTGTGACGAATTCTGAAAGTGTTTATACGGCGCAATTGTGGGAGATACTGCGCAGTGAGGGATTCAACCGGTTCTTCTGTGAGTGACTCATTTGACTCGCGTCAGTAAAATGAATCGAGGTTCCAATCCTTCAACCACTGCACACTCTGGTGTGAAAGGGTCTTTTGAGCGGTCTTAGGCCCCGCCCCCACCCGCGGATATTTCAAACAGACTCCGCCCATAAAAGCAGGTGGAACTGTTGTGGTGAATTGTGTCACAGAAAAGTGCACTTTTGGTCCAGAAAATGTCCCTTGTAAGTCTAGTTTGGGATTTTGGTGATTAAAGAATGTTGTTACGGTTGTAAAATAACAAAACATGAACATTCATTTTCTTACAGAATGTGCATTTATGGCATTCCTCATAAAACAACCTGCGCATACTTTGACTTGGGGGCCACATGAGGCTAAAAAAAAAAAATGCTGAGGGGCGAAAAAAGACTGCATGTAAAGTTTCATATATATATATATATATATATATATATATATATATATATATATATATATATATATATATATATATATATATATATATATATATATATATATATATATATATATATATATATGTGCGTGTGTGTGTGCATTATATATTAATCTGATGGTTATATAAGTAAAATTATGGACATATAATAATACAATTGGATGCTAAGAGTATGTGATGGTTTGACTCTTACCTTGTTTACATCCATGACAACCTTCTTGAATTTTTGTAATCAATTGGAAATATTAAGCAGCTAAAATGCACCAAACAGGTATAAGTGTGTAGCCAGTCTTTTACATTTTTCCCATGAATTGGATTTAAATGGGTGTAGTTTTGTAATTTTTGTTATAATATCCACAAAGTTCAGTGAGCAGGTTGTTGTGTGTGATCATGTGTGTTGACTTTTAAGTTAGTTGCATTTTTTTTGTTGCACCATGACTAGGGAAGGTTGTTTGTATTGTGTCATATAAGTAAATGCTAAGCTAATAACTTAACTACTATTCATTACATTTATGAGTTGTTATTCTAATACAGACACGATCACATGTATTAATTATACATTTTTCATTAAATTTATGGTGAGTTTTTATTTTAATAGACATGATCACATGTATTATATGTGCATTTTTTTGATTAATTTATGAGTTCATGACAACTTCAACACAATATTCAAACTAGTTCCTCATTCTCTTTTATTACATACCGTTGTTTAAGCAAAACAAAGTCAATAGTGCATATTATATTAATATTATGTGTATCACATTAATATAATTGTATATTAGGAGTATGTGAAAGTTAGACTCCTACATTGTTTACTTACCTGACAAACTTCTTCAAGTTTTGTCATCAATTGGAACTATCAAGCAGCTAAAATGTGCCAAACATGCATAAATGTAGAAAGAGGTTAGCATTTCAATGGATTTAACTTAATGAGTGTCATTTTGAATTGTTTTATGGGATTTTTTAATTGCACCATGACTAGAGGAGGTTGTTTGCTTTAGGTCATATCGGTAAATGCTGCACGTTGGCTGGTTTAGCGTATAATCAAAGGCCATTGACCTGTATCGTCCAGATTGGCCCCTAGATGTCGACATAATTACATCATCATATCCCCCGCCCCAGACGTCAGCGGCCCACACTTGACCCGTGGGTCTTAGTTTGGACACCCCTGTCTTAAAGTATTACTGTAACACAATATTAAATGCATCAACTAACTTGCGTTATAGCCGAGAAGAAGCAGGGTGTTGCTGACAAATAAACAATAGCACCTGCTGGCTCTCTCGGGAAGATGAGTAATAAATGCAGCGGGAGTTTTATTTTTTCACAATAAAAACACTCGCAATAAAGTGATCCCTGGTGATGTCAGTGATATTGGACATTTCAACTGAACAAACTCATCTATGGAAGAGAAACATGCGTCACACTCGGTTTAATGGCGTTCGAAAGTGTTAAAATGCAAGTGATTGGTTTCTCTTTGGGGTCCAACTTTGTCACATGACCATGGACCGTGTCTTTGGATGGATGATAGTCTGTTCACAAACAGGAAGTGGACAGTGTAATGTTTACATAATAGTCTGTTTACCAACAGGAAGTGGACAGTGTAATGTTTACATGATAGTCTGTTTACCAACAGGAAGTGAGCAGTGTAATGTTTACATAATAGTCTGTTTACAAACAGGAAGTGGACAGTGTAATGTTTACATAATAGTCTGTTTACCAACAGGAAGTGGACAGTGTAATGTTTACATGATAGTCTGTTTACCAACAGGAAGTGAGCAGTGTAATGTTTACATGATAGTCTGTTTACAAACAGGAAGTGGACAGTGTAATGTTTACATGATAGTGTGTTTACCAACAGGAAGTGGACTGTGTAATGTTTACATGATAGTCTGTTCACAAACAGGAAGTGGACAGTGTAATGTTTACATGATAGTGTGTTTACCAACAGGAAGTGGACTGTGTAATGTTTACATGATAGTCTGTTTACCAACAGGAAGTGGGCACTATAATGTTTACATGATAGTCTGTTTATCAACAGGAAGTGGGCACTATAATGTTTACATGATAGTCTGTTTACCAACAGGAAGTGGACTGTGTAATGTTTACATGATAGTCTGTTTACCAACAGGAAGTGGGCACTATAATGTTTACATGATAGTCTGTTTACCAACAGGAAGTGGACAGTGTAATGTTTACATGATAGTCTGTTTACCAACAGGAAGTGGGCACTATAATGTTTACATGATAGTCTGTTTACCAACAGGAAGTGGACTGTGTAATGTTTACATGATAGTCTGTTTACCAACAGGAAGTGGGCAGTGTAATGTTTACATGATAGTCTGTTTACCAACAGGAAGTGGACAGTGTAATGTTTACATGATAGTCTGTTTACCAACAGGAAGTGGGCAGTGTAATGGCTACATAATAGTCTGTTTACCAACAGGAAGTGGACATTGTAATGTTTACATGATAGTCTGTTTACCAACAGGAAGTGGACAGTGTAATGTTTACATGATAGTCTGTTTACCAACAGGAAGTGGGCAGTGTAATGTCTACATGATAGTCTGTTTACCAACAGGAAGTGGACAGTGTAATGTCTACATGATAGTCTGTTTACCAACAGGAAGTGGACAGTGTAATGTTTACATGATAGAGTCTGTTTATCAACAGGAAGTGGGCAGTGTAATGTTTACATGATACAGTCTGTTCACCAACAGGAAGTGGGCAGTGTAATGTTTACATGATAGTCTGTTTACCAACAGGAAGTGGACAGTGTAATGTTTACATGATAGTCTGTTTACCAACAGGAAGTGGGCAGTGTAATGTCTACATGATAGTCCGTTTACCAACAGGAAGTGGACAGTGTAATATTTACATGATAGTCTGTTTACCAACAGGAAGTGGGCAGTGTAATGTCTACATGATAGTCTGTTTACCAACAGGAAGTGGACAGTGTAATATTTACATGATAGTCTGTTTACCAACAGGAAGTGGACAGTGTAATGTCTACATGATAGTCTGTTTACCAACAGGAAGTGGACAGTGTAATGTCTACATGATAGTCTGTTTACCAACAGGAAGTGGACAGTGTAATGTTTACATGATAGAGTCTGTTTATCAACAGGAAGTGGACAGTGTAATGTTTACATGATACAGTCTGTTCACCAACAGGAAGTGGACAGTGTAATGTTTACATGATAGAGTCTGTTTATCAACAGGAAGTGGACAGTGTAATGTTTACATGATACAGTCTGTTCACCAACAGGAAGTGGGCAGTGTAATGTTTACATGATAGTCTGTTCACCAACAGGAAGTGGACAGTGTAATGTTTACATGATACAGTCTGTTTATCAACAGGAAGTGGACAGTGTAATGTTTACATGATAGTCTGTTTACCAACAGGAAGTGGACAGTGTAATGTTTACATGATAGAGTCTGTTTATCAACAGGAAGTGGACAGTGTAATGTTTACATGATAGTCTGTTCACCAACAGGAAGTAGGCAGTGTAATGTTTACATGATAGTCTGTTTACCAACAGGAAGTGGACAGTGTAATGTTTACATGATAGTCTGTTTACCAACAGGAAGTGGGCAGTGTAATGTTTACATGATACAGTCTGTTCACCAACAGGAAGTGGGCAGTGTAATGTTTACATGAGTGTAAGAACTGCTCACGACACAAATGGAAATGTTCCTTCTTTTGTCTTCCTATTTTCCAACTTTGGAAGAAAACAAATCCTTCAAAGTTTTTGTTGGTAAATGTCTTTCAAGCCTTTGAGCTCCTCCATCAGAGTCTGGTTCTGACTCTCCAGCACCGCCACACGATTCTCCAGACATTTAACGTACTCCTTCTTCTTCCGACGACACTCCCGGGCGGCTTCCCTGCAAGAGTCACACATTTATTTCACTTCATCTTCACAAATCAGTGGAAAAGTCTTAAAACTTACAACTGGAACCTTTTATAATGCGCATTGTTACCAATTCTTGATTAATACTGGTACTCAACGGTATCAGTTTGTGTTTATGTGGTAATACATTTGAATTGTTTAAATATTTCTTATTTATCCAACATTTAGCACTGACTTAATAATAATAAACTTTCTGTCAAGTTGTTGTATTTTGTTTTCTTACACTTCCGAATCTCATTTGCAAGTATTATATATTACAGTTCATTTGATGGCATTATGTTTATGAAGTCAGTAAAAACGTCCCTTGACACATGAGGACTTTGACTATGATCAATGTACGATCCTGTAACTACTTGGTATCAGATCGATACCTAAATGTGTGGTATCATCCAAAGCTAATGTAAAGTATTAAAGAGGAGAAGAATAAGTGATTATTACATTTTAACAGAAGTGTAGATAGAACATGTTAAAACAGAAAATAAGCAGATAATAATAATTGTTTAGTAATATTCTTTTTACAGTTTGTCCCTTATAAATAATAATAGGTGTATAAATGACACAATATGTTACTGCAGACTAATTAGGAGTCTTTGTTGGTTTCCTTACTACTAAAAGACAAGTTGTCTAGTAAAGTGACTATTTTATTGAAGGACTAAATGACAATAATAAACATATGTTTCATGTACCCCAAGATTTTTTGTTCAAATAAAGACAATAATGACATTTTTTGTGGTGCCCTCTTATTTAAAAAAATATTGAAAAACGTGCTAACTTTCAACCATGCCGATGTGCCAATGGGGACCAAGAAGACGATGAGTACCTGTTCTTCATCAAGCGATGTTCCCTCTTCTGCGAGGCGTCCTCCGTAGGTGTGCGGGCGGGGTGTGCCAGGGTGAGGCCCAGGGTGGCGCTGCTGCTGGTGTGTAAGTCGCTGCCAAGGAGCTCACCTCCACTGGAGCCTGCGGAAACAATCACTTTTGACTTTTTTGGTACGCCAACAACCCACTGACTATCGGTCCGAGGCTTCCTCCACCCTCCTGACATAAATCTCAGATTGTGTACGGGTAAATTTGCATTCTTCTCGTCTTGACAGACATGCTAAGATTCCACAGACTTACACAAATTCAAGAGAAGGGATTCCCAACCACTGTTAGTGTGTGAGAAGTAAAGGAGGACATGATCAGATTTCACTTAATTGGTCTAAAAATTATTATCTATTTGTATTGACTGTAACTCATTAGGCATGGTAGATTAAAGGAGCCATATGTAATAATGTCACGTCAAGTCATCATTAAATAAAATGATATGTCAAAAGGCATTAATAAATCATTTTCTTTTCCAATACCTCTATAACTGATAACAGCCGAGTCATACCAAAGACTATAAAAATGGGAGCCATTATCTCCCAGCTTGGTACTCAGCATCAAGGGTTGGAATTCGGGGTTAAATCACCAAAAATAATTCAAGGGCGCGGCCACCGCTGCTGCCCACTGCTCCCCTCACCTCCCAGGGGGTGAACAAAGGGATGGGTCAAATGCAGAGGATAATTTCACCACACCTAGTGTGTGTCTGACAATCATTGCTACTTTAACTTTAACTTTAACTTAACAGTAGTTCATATGCTCATTTCAAAATTAGACTTAGTGCCCCGAAATCTTGTTATTGTTTTCATTTCGTTTGACCAATTAGAAAGTCCGTGAGTGTGTCACATCAAGGTTGCCAGTGTTGCGTCTGACCAGTCTTCCTTCCCAGGGAATTAAAGTCACTCGTCAATTCCAAGTTTCTTCAGATGACATATACGCAGAGTAAGAAGGACCATCAATACAGAATAGAAACATTATCAAGTTTTCCTGAAGCTTCAGGAGACCAGCCCACATCATTACAGTAATACAGTCATCTCGGGGTGGTCTAACGTTCAATCGGAAGAGACAACTTCTTGCATCTGAAGAAAGCCACCACTTGTCCAGAAAGGAATACTGCCTCATTGTTCTACTACGGATAAGATATAAGGGAGTACTCCAACTCCTACAGTGCAAGCCTTCAAGGTAACAAACTGTCACAACAAGGCTTGGACGTTGATTGTTTCTTCGATGCAGATGAGAATCAGCACGAGTGCGGCGTTGACGTGAGTACATGGTTGTTTATTTAAACACTATAATCAAAAATAATCAAACTAAGGGCGCTCACAAGGAGGTGCAGGCACTTGGCTATGAATAAACAAAAGACTAGCATAAATGCTGCAAACTACAAACATGAAACAAAAACACTTGCTCGATTGGCATGAATAATAATAAACTATAAACAAAACTAGCACAATGGCATGAATACAAAAACTTACACGGCATGGAACTATGGACGAGGGCATGAAGGAGGTGCAGCATGGGTAGCGTGTGTGCGAGTGTGAAGATCCCAGAATGATGAACAGAAAGAAAATTACTTAAATACTGGCCGTGATAATCAGGAACAGGTGTGGGACTGAGGGCAGGGGCGTGACAAGGTGGGAACTAATGCGTTGGCATGGAAACAACCAAAACCAGGAAGTGAAAAACGTGACTGAATGTCCAAAAACTAAACATAGCATGACGAAAACCCAAACACAACTTACAGGCGTGACACACACACAGTTTACTTGCGGACATAACATGAAAAAATAGAAAGAGTACAAATGGAAAAACACTAGCTGCTTTAAACATGACTATGAATAAAGAAAGAACTCCTAAACATATATGCATTCTCCACACCAGTTACACACCGCCATCTTGGTCTGGCTACTGCCACTGGTAAAGTTACTAAACATGTCAGACCTTCTCAATATGCTAATACGCAGAGGAAATGGGTTCCGACATTAGTCATCATGACAATGTGAAAGGTACGGAGACAGCCTAATCACGTGATACAACATTTCCTCATTGGTGTTTGCATATTATGGACTACATCTACCAAGTTGTATGGCAAACTGAAACCTTTTACACAGTAGCCTTTAGCCATACTTTGGTCAAATGTCTCTTTAGTTTTGGGCGTACTTGAGGCTGCTAAGCATGCTCTACTTATTTTAACCAGTACAACCACTGCTAGCGTTGGTTGTAGTTGGTTTTAGTCTTGGTTTTCTGCTAGTGCTGACAATAACCACATGGTTGTTTTGATATTGTACGCAGGCATGACTTACTTCTTCCTGAAAATAGCCTCATTTCTGTGTAGATTGGGTTGGTTAGCGATTTGTTATTGACATTGTCTATTCAGCTCTTATGATCCCAGACCTCAACCCCCTAGTAAGAGGCAGTGAAAGTTTGGAGATCCTTGTGGTAGTGAAGTCCATCCAGCTGGTTTGGGCTGCGTATCTGGCAACCTCAGTCGGGGGGGGGGGGGGGGGGGGGGGGGGGGCACCACAGAATTTTGACCGGGATTGCAGTACCGTTTCTAGCCACATTATCACATATAGCTCCTTTAAGTACTCTCTCCCTTTAGGTGGCAGAGGGTCAATAATCATGTATGACATTTATACAACTGTTATACTTGATTGGATTTATTCTCATGTACTATATTATATTTATATATTAAACATTGAGAAACATTTGTACAGACTCATTTATTGTCATTTTCAATGAAATATTTAATTTTTATATTTATTACTGAATGTGCAATAACACACATAGTAAATACTGTTTGCTTGCTTATCTAATTGCATTATATTTCATTATTCTGTTTTCTATTGAATGATATTCCACCTCGGTGAAGGTTTTTGGATGTTTTTTAGAGGCAGAATCAAGTGAATCCAGAACTCTCTCCCCCTCTTCACACAGTTAATTAATTCTGCAAGACGCTGCAAGACTGACTAGAATCCCAGCAGGGCTGCCGAGTGACGTCAGCACCGTGGGGATCTCTGGCAGTGACGTCAGCTGCTGGGCGTGGGCGGAGCATTCCACACAAGGAGAGTGTGGCTATGGTTCTGTACTGTTCCTTGAGTATGGTTCTAATGTTCCCTTGAATATGGTTCCACTCTTCCTTGATTGACAACATGCATGAAGTTGCAACATCACGTTAACACAACATGTTCAAAAGGTAGCGGCCAGAAGCACCTTTTCTTATCCACTTGTTCACTTCCTGCCCTCAATTTATAACCAATGAAACATATAAATGATCAATAAAGTTCGCATGAATAAGATGATCCATCCATCCATCCATTTCTTCCGCTTATCTGAGGTCAGGTCACGGGGGCAGCAGCCTAAGTAGAGAAGCCCAGACTTCCCTCTCCCCAGCCACTTGGTCCAGCTCCTCCCGGGGGATCCTGAGGCGTTCCCAGGCCAGCCGGGAGACATAGTCTTCCCAACGTGTCCTGGGTCTTCCCCGTGGCCTCCTACCGGTTGGACGTGCCCTAAACACCTCCCTAGGGAGGCGTTCGGGTGGCATCCTGACCAGATACCCGAACCACCTCATCTGGCTCCTCTCGATGTGGAGGAGCAGCGGCTTTGCTTTGAGTTCCTCCCGGATGACAGAGCTTCTCACCCTATCTCTAAGGGAGAGACCCGCCACCGGGGGGAGGAAACTCATTTAAGCCGCTTGTACCCGTGATCTTATCCTTTCGGTCATGACCCAAAGCTCATGACCATAGGTGAGGATGGGAAAGTAGATCGACCGGTAAATTGAGAGCTTTTCCTTCCGGCTCAGCTCCTTCTTCACCCCAATGGATTGATACAGCGTCCACATTACTGAAGAAACCACACCGATCCGCCTGTCGATCTCACCATCCACTCTTCCCTCGCTCGTGAACAAGACTCCTAGGTACTTGAACTCCTCCACTTGGGGCAGGGTCTCCTCCCCAACCCGGAGATGGCAATCCACCCTTTTCCGGGCGAGAACCATGGACTCGGACTTGGAGGTGCTGATTCTCATTCCGGTCGCTTCACACTCGGCTGTGAACCGATCCAGCGAGAGCTGAAGATCCCGGCCAGATGAAGCCATCAGGACCACATCATCTGCAAAAAGCAGAGACCTAATCCTGTAGCCACCAAACCGGAACCCCTCAACACCTTGACTGCGCCTAGAAATTCTGTATATAAAAGTTATGAACAGAATGGGTGGCGAAGTCCACCCCTCACTGGAAACGTGTCCGACTTACCGCCGGCAATGCGGACCAAGGTCTGGCACTGATCATACAGGGAGTGGACCGCCACAATAAGACAGTCCGATACCCCATACTCTCTGAGCACTCCCCACAGGACTTCCCGAGGGACACGGTCCAATGCCTTCTCCAAGTCCACAAAGCACATGTAGACTGGTTGGGCAAACTCCCATGCACCCTCAAGAACCCTGCCCAGAGTATAGAGCTGGTCCACAGTTCCACGACCAGGACGAAAACCACACTGTCCCTCCTGAATCCAAGGTTGGACTATCCAGAGCAGCCTCCTCTCCGGTACACCTGGATAGACCTTACCCGGAAGGCTGAGGAGTGTGATCCCACGATAGTTGGAACACACCCTCCAGTTCCCCTTCTTAAAGAGAGGGACCACCACCCCGGTCTGCCAATCCAGAGGTACCTCCTCCGATGTCCACGCGATGTTGCAGAGTCTTGTCAACCAAGACAGCCCCACAGCATCCAGAGCCTTAAGGAACTCCGGGTGGATCTCATATTTAACAGGCTTCAAAGTGTTCTTCCTCCTTCTACTTGAACCACATGAGTTTGAACAGTTTCTCAAAGTGGATCATAAAACTACTTGGTTTAAATCCACATACTGATATACAAACCCCGTTTCCATATGAGTTGGGAAATTGTGTTCGATGTAAATATAAACAGAATACAATGATTTGCAAATCCTTTTCAAGCCATATTCAGTTGAATATGCTACAAAGACAACATATTTCATGTTCAAACTCATAAACTTTATTTTTTTTTGCAAATAATCATTAACTGAAAATTTCATGGCTGCAACACATGCCAAAGTAGTTGGGAAAGGGCATGTTCACCACTGTGTTACATCACCTTTTCTTTTAACAACACTCAATAAACGTTTGGGAACTGAGGAAACTAATTGTTGAAGCTTTGAAAGTGGAATTCTTTCCCATTCTTGTTTTATGTAGAGCTTCAGTCCTTCAACAGTCCGGGGTCTCCGCTGTCCTATTTTACGCTTCATAATGGGAGACAGGTCTGGACTGCAAGCGGGCCGGGAAAGTACCCGCCCTCTTTTTTTACGAAGCCACGCTGTTGTAACACGTGGCTTGGCATTGTCTTGCTGAAATAAGCAGGGGCGTCCATGGAAAAGACAGCGCTTAGATGGCAGCATATGTTGTTCCAAAACCTGTATGTACCTTTCAGCATTAATGGTGCCTTCACAGATGTATAAGTTACCCATGCCTTGGGCACTAATGCACCCCCATACCATCACACATGCTGGCTTTTACACTTTGCGTCGATAACATTCTGGATGGTTCGCTTCCTCTTTGGTCCAGATCACACGATGCCCAATATTTCCAAAAACAATTTGAAATGTTGACTTGTCAGACCACAGAACACTTCAACTTTGCACCAGAGAAGCCGGCGGCGTTTCTGGATGTTGTTGATAAATGGCTTTCGCTTTGCATAGTAGTGAAGTGAATTTTATTTATATAGCGCTTTTTTTTTTCTCTAGTGACTTAAAGCGCTTTACATAGTGAAACCCAATATCTAAGTTACATTTAAACCAGTGTGGGTGGCACTGGGAGCAGGTGGGTAAAGTGTCTTGCCCAAGGACACAACGGCAGTGACTAGGATGGTGTAAGCGGGGATTGAACCTGCAACCCTCAAGTTGCTGGCAGGGCCGCTCTACCAACCGAGCTATACCGCCCTTCGTATACCGCCCTATAGTAGAGCTTTAACTTGCACTTACAGATGTAGCGACCAGCTGTATTTAGTGACAGTGGTTTTCTGAAGTGTTCCTGAGCCCATGTGGTGATATCCTTTAGAGATTGATGTCGGTTTTTGATACAGAGGGATTGAAGGTCATTCAATGTTGGTTTCCAGCCATGCTGCTTACGTGGAGTGATTTCTCCAGATTCTCTGAACCTTTTGATGATATTATGGAGCGTAGATGTTGAAATCCCTAAATTTCTTGCAATGTCACTTCGAGAAATGTTGTTCTTAAACTGTTTGACTATTTGCTCACGCAGTTGTGGACAAAGGGGTGTACCTCGCCCCATCCTTTCTTGTGAAAGACCGAGCATTTTTTAGGGAAGCTGTTTTTATACCCAATCATGGCACCCACCTGTTCCCAATTAGCCTGCACACCTGTGGGATGTTCCCAATAAGTGTTTGATGAGCATTATCAGTATTTATTGCCACCTTTCCCAACTTCTTCGTCACGTGTTGCTGGCATCAAATTCTAAAGTTAATGATTATTTGCAACAAAAAAATAAAAAAGTTTGAGTTTGAACATGAAATATGTTGTCTTTGTAGCATATTCAACTGAATATGGCTTGAAAATGATTTGCAAATCATTGTATTCTGTTTATATTTACATCTAACACTATTTCCCAACTCATATGGAAACGGGGTTTATATAACACAAACACAACATTGAAACAAAACCCTTTTTGATGTGTAGTCAAAATATTGTTATGACGACAAGTCCGGTTTAATGCGATGTTTGTCCTTATTTCCTGATGTGTGTCCCAAACGTTGCTCACACTGTCATCTGTTCTTCTTCTTGCAAGCATTTGTCCATCCCTTTGTCGTCCACAGCTGCTCGTCCTCCTCTCTCAGTCCTTCCAGCGTTTGTCATAGAGCCTCATGAAAGTCCCCGCAAAAATGTCGTCCCGCTTTATCGAACACATCGTCCCAACTTTGTTCTCTCGGAACATTCTTCAAAGTATTCCCGCTTTTCTTAGGAATGTCTTTGAGTGTCGCCTCAGTCAGAGATGGTGAGAACTATTATCGGCAGACCGACCTGCCGCGTTGTTATCGACATGATGAGAAAATATGACGTCAAACTAATAACAACCAATAATGTTTTCTTGTCCTGAAAGAGGGAGAAGTTTGCATTCTTCTGGCTGGCGTCCAGAGAACTAAAAACCTCCACCATGTTGACTTGGAATAAAGCAAGCAAGTCCTACTTCCATGAAGAATAAAAAGAGGAGCGTACCTGTTTCTGACTCGTCCCCGGTCACTGCCATGCTTGTCCTCCACTCTGAGAATAACAGCAGTGAGTGGAGCTGACAATTGCAAGCATTGACATCACCATGACATCACAGTCTGTTCCCGAGTCAGTGAGTCAGGGAGTTTTTGTTTTGTTGCATATCAAGAAACACACAAGTCCTCTTTTCTTTCTAAATAAACATATTTATTATCACTGTCCAATAAAGAGCTAGAAGACGACGACACATGTCTCTTAAAGGGACAGTACTATAGAAATCCAGCTTGACTACTTTAGAGTAGTCAGTGTGCAACTGTATGGACTTACCATCCCCTGAAAACTACTCAGCGCACAGAATGTTTTGTCCAAATAGCTGGCAACACAAGTGAGTGACATCATTGTGGCTTGACACGAGTGCTGCCAGCACGAGGGAGCTGCGGTTCAGTATTGAAACTTGTCCTGGGACAGTCTGTAATAGAGTCCTTAAGAACCTGGGCATGTCAAAGAAAACTGAAAAATGTGGGGGTTGTGGGATTGTCAGAAAATAAATGAGTGCTGACAGCATTAGGGAGCTGTGGTTCAGTGTTTAAACGTGTCCTGGGACAGTCTGTAATCGAGCCCTTTAGAACCTGGGCATGTCAAAAAAATGAAAAATGGTTTGTAGTGTCATTGACTAAAACTGCATGAGTGCTGCCAGCATTAGGGAGCTGTGGTTCAGTATTTAAACATGTCCTGGGACAGACTGTAACAGAGTACTTTGGAACCTGGGCATGACAAATAAAACTGAAAAATTTGGGGTAGTGGGATTGTCAGAAAATGCATGAGTGCTGACAGTATTAGGGAGCTGCGGTTCAGTATTTAAACATGTCCTGGGACAGTCTGTAATCGAGTCCTTAAGAACCTGGGCATGTCAAAGAAAACTGAAAAATTTGGGGTAGTGGGATTGTCAGAACATGCATGAGTGCTGACAGTATTAGGGAGCTGTGGTTCAGTGTTTAAACGTGTCCTGGGACAGACTGTAATCGAGCCCTTTAGAAACTGGGCATGTCAAAGAAATGATAAATGGTTTGTAGTGTCATTGACTAAAACTGCATGAGTGCTGCCAGCATTAGGGAGCTGTGGTTCAGTATTTAAACATGTCCTGGGACAGTCTGTAATCGAGTCCTTAAGAACCTGGGCATGTCAAAGAAAACTGAAAAATTTGGGGTAGTGGGATTGTCAGAAAATGCATTAGTGCTGCCAGCATTAGGGGAGCTGCGGTTCAGTGTTTAAACGTGTCCTGGGACAGTCTGTAATCGAGTCCTTAAGAACCTGGGCATGTCAAAGAAAACTGAAAAATTTGGGGTAGTGGGATTGTCAGAAAATGCATTAGTGCTGCCAGCATTAGGGAGCTGTGTTTCAGTGTTTAAACATGTACTGGAACAGTCCGTAACAGAGTACTTTAGAACCTGGGCATGTCAAAGAAAACTGAAAAATTTGGGGTAGTGGGATTGTCAGAAAATGCATTAGTGCTGCCAGCATTAGGGGAGCTGCGGTTCAGTGTTTAAACGTGTCCTGGGACAGTCTGTAATCGAGTCCTTAAGAACCTGGGCATGTCAAAGAAAACTGAAAAATTTGGGGTTGTGGGATTGTCAGAAAATGCATGAGTGCTGCCAGCATTAGGGAGCTGTGTTTCAGTGTTTAAACGTGTCCTGGGACAGTCTGTAATCGAGTCCTTTAGAACCTGGGCATGTCAAAAAAATGAAAAATGGTTTGCAGTGTCATTGACTAAAACAGCATGAGTGCTGCCAGCATTAGGGAGCTGTGGTTCAGTATTCAAACATGTCCTGGGACGGACTGTAACAGAGTACTTTGGAACCTGAGAATGTCAAATAAAACTGAAAAATGGGGGTTGTGGGATTGTCAGAAAATGCATGAGTGCTGCCAGCATTAGGGAGCTGCGGTTCAGTGTTTAAACATGTCCTGGGACAGTCTGTAATAGAACCCTTAAGAACCTGGGCATGTCAAAGAAAACTGAAAATTTTGGGGTAGTGGGATTGTCAGAAAATGCATGAGTGCTGACAGTATTAGAAAGCTGTGGTTCAGTAGTCAAACATGTACTGGGACAGTCTGTAACAGAGCCTTTTGGAACCTGGGAATGTCAAAGAAAACTGTAAAATTTGGGGTAGTGGGATTGTCAGAAAATGCATGAGTGCTGCCAGCATTAGGGAGCTACGGTTCAGTGTTTAAACGTGTCCTGGGACAGTCTGTAACAGAATACTTTAGAACCTGGGCATGTCAAAGAAAACTGAACAATTTGGGGTAGTGGGATTGTCAGAAAATGTATGAGTGCTGACAGTATTAGGAAGCTGTGGTTCAGTAGTCAAACATGTCCTGGGACAGACTGTAATAGAGTACTTTAGAATGTGGGCATGTCAAAGAAAACTGAAAAATGGGGGTAGTGGGATTGTCAGAAAATGCATGAGTGCTGACAGTATTAGGGAGCTGTGGTTCAGTGTTTAAACATGTCCTGGGACAGTCTGTAATCGAGCCCTTAAGAACCTGGGCATGTCAAAGAAAACTGAAAAATAGTGGTAGTGTCTTTGTCTGAAACTGCATGAGTGCTGCCAGCACTGGGGAGCTGTGGTTCAGTATTCAAACATGTACTGTGGCAGTCTGTCACAAAGCCCTTTAGAACCTGGGCATGTAAAAAAGAAAAAGAAAAATGGTGTGTAATGTCATTGACTAAAACAGCACAAGTGCTGCCAGCATTAGGGAGCTGTGGTTCAGTATTTAAACATGTCCTGGGACAGTCTGTAACAGAGTACTTTGGAAACTGGGCATGTCAAAAAAAACTGAAAAATGGGGGTAGTGGGATTGTCAGAAAATGCATGAGTGCTGCCAGCATTAGGGAGCTACGGTTCAGTATTTAAACGTGTCCTGGGACAGTCTGTAATCGAGTCCTTAAGAACCTGGGCATGTCAAAGAAAGCTGAAAAATTTGGGGTAGTGGGATTTGTCTGAAACTGCATGAGTGCTGCCAGCACTGTAGGGGACTGCGGTTCAGTATTCAAACATGTACTGTGGCAGTCTGTCACAAAGCCCTTTAGAACCTGGGTATGTAAAAAAAAAAAAAAAAATGGTTTGTAGTGTCATTGACTAAAACTGAATGAGTGCTGCCAGCATTAGGGAGCTGTGGTTCAGTATTTAAACATGTCCTGGGACAGTCTGTAACAGAGTACTTTGGAAACTGGGCATGTCAAAAAAAACTGAAAAATGGGGGTAGTGGGATTGTCAGAAAATGCATGAGTGCTGCCAGCATTAGGGAGCTGTGGTTCAGTATTTAAACGTGTCCTGGGACAGTCTGTAATAGAGTCCTTAAGAACCTGGGCATGTCAAAGAAAACTGAAAAAATTGGGGTAGTGGGATTGTCAGAAAATGCATGAGTGCTGACAGTATTAGAAAGCTGTGGTTCAGTAGTCAAACATGTACTGGGACAGTCTGTAATAGAGCCATTTGGAACCTGGGAATGTCAAAGAAAACTGTAAAATTTGGGGTAGTGGGATTGTCAGAAAATGCACGAGTGCTGCCAGCATTAGGGAGCTACGGTTCAGTGTTTAAACGTGTCCTGGGACAGTCTGTGACAGAGTACTTTGGAACCTGGGCATGTCAAAGAAAACTGAAAAATTTGGGGTAGTGGGATTGTCAGAAAATGCACGAGTGCTGCCAGCATTAGGGAGCTACGGTTCAGTATTTAAACGTGTCCTGGGACAGTCTGTAATCGAGTCCTTAAGAACCTGGGCATGTCAAAAAAATGAAAAATGGTTTGTAGTGTCATTGACTAAAACTGCATGAGTGCTGCCAGCATTAGGGAGCTGTGGTTCAGTATTTAAACATGTACTAGGACAGACTGTAACAGAGTACTTTGGAAACTGGGCATGTCAAACAAAACTGAAAAATGGTTTGTAGTGTTGTTGACTAAAACTGCATGACTGCTGCCAGCACTGGGGAGCTGAGGTTTAGTATTCAAACATGTACTGTAACAGTCTGCAACAGAGCCCTTTGGAACTTGGGAATGTCGAATACAACTGTAAAAATCGGATGGCGTCATTGTTCAAGACCAAATGAGTGCTACCAGTATTAGGGAGCTGTGGTTCAGTATTCAAACATGTACTGGAACAGTCCGTAACAGAGTACTTTGGAACCTGGGCATGTCAAACAAAACTGAAAAATTTGGGATAGTGGGATTGTCAGAAAATGCATGAGTGCTGCCAGCATTAGGGAGCTGCGGTTCAGTATTTAAACGTGTCCTGGTACAGTCTGTAATCGAGCCCTTTAGAACCTGGGCATGTCAAATTAATGAAAAATTGTTTGCAGTGTCATTGACTAAAATGGCATGAGTGCTGCCAGCATTAGGGAGCTGTGGTTCAGTATTGAAACATGTCCTGGGACAGACTGTAACAGAGTACTTTGGAACCTGAGCATGTCAAATAAAACTGAAAAATGGGGGTTGTGGGATTGTCAGAAAATGCATGAGTGCTGCCAGCATTAGGGAGCTGCGGTTCAGTGTTTAAACATGTCCTGGGGCAGTCTGTCACAGAGCCCTTAAGAACCTGGGCATGTCAAAGAAAACTGAAATATTTGGGGTAGTGGCATTGTCAGAAAATGCATGAATGCTGCCAGCGTTAGGGAGCTGTGGTTCAGTATTTAAACATGTCCTGGGACAGACTGTAACAGAATACTTTGGAACCTGGGCATGTCAAAGAAAACTGAAAAATTTGGGGTAGTGGGATTGTCAGAAAATACATGAGTGCTGCCAGCATTAGGGAGCTGCGGTTCAGTATTTAAACATGTCCTAGGACAGTCTGTAATAGAGCCATTAAGAACCTGGGCATGTCAAAAAAATGAAAAATAGGTTGTAGTGTCATTGACTAAAACTGCATGAGTGCTGCCAGCACGAGGGAGCCGTGGTTCAGTATTGAAACATGTCCTGGGACAGACTCTAACAGAGTACTTTGGAACCTGGGCATGTCACAGAAAACTGAAATATGGGGGTAGTGAGATTGTCAGAACATGCATGAGTGCTGCCAGCATTAGGGAGCTGTGGTTCAGTATTTAAACATGTCCTGGGACAGTCTGTAACAGAGTACTTTGGAACCTGAGCATGACAAAGAAAACTGAAAAATTTGGGGTAGTGGGATTGTCAGAAAATGCATGAGTGCTGACAGTATTAGGGAGCTGCGGTTCAGTGTTTAAACGTATCCTAGGACAGTCTGTAATTGAGTCCTTAAGAGCCTGGGCATGTCAAAAAAATGAAAAATGGTTTGTAGTGTCATTGACTAAAACTGCATGAGTGCTGCCAGCACGAGGGAGCCGCGGTTCAGCATTGAAACATGTCCTGGGACAGACTCTAACAGAGTACTTTGGAACCTGGGCATGTCAAAGAAAACTGAAATATGGGGGTAGTGAGATTGTCAGAACATGCATGAGTGCTGCCAGCATTAGGGAGCTATGGTTCAGTATTTAAACATGTCCTGGGACAGTCTGTAACAGAGTACTTTGGAACCTGGGCATGTCAAAGAAAACTGAAATATGGGGGTAGTGAGATTGTCAGAACATGCATGAGTGCTGCCAGCATTAGGGAGCTATGGTTCAGTATTGAAACATGTCCTGGGACAGTCTCTAACAGAGTACTTTGGAACCTGGGCATGTCAAACAAAACTGAAATATGGGGGTAGTGGGATTGTCAGAACATGCATGAGTGCTGCCAGTATTAGGGAGCTGCGGTTCAGTATTTAAACGTGTCCTGGGACAGTCTGTAATCGAGTCCTTAAGAACCTGGGCATGTCAAAGAAAGCTGAAAAATTTGGGGTAGTGAGATTGTCAGAAACTGCATGAGTGCTGCCAGCACTGTGGGGGAATGTGGTTCAGTATTCAAACATGTACTGTGGCAGTCTGTCACAAAGCCCTTTAGAACCTGGGCATGTAAAAAAAAAAAAAGAAAAATGGTTTGTAGTGTCATTGACTAAAACTGCATGAGTGCTGCCAGCATTAGGGAGCTGTGGTTCAGTATTTAAACATGTCCTGGGGCAGTTTGTAACAGAGTACTTTAGAACATGGGCATGTCAAACAAAACTGAAAGATGGGGGATGTGGGATTGTCAGAAACTGCATGAGTGCTGCCAGCATTAGGGAGCTGCGGTTCAGTATTTAAACATGTCCTGGGACATTCCGTTACAGAGCCCTTTGGAACCTGGGCATGTCAAAGAAAACTGAAAAATTTGGGGTAGTGGGATTGTCAGAAAATGCATGAGTGCTGGCAGTATTAGGGAGCTGTGGTTCAGTATTTAAACATGTCCTGGGACAGTCTGTAACAGAGCCCTTTGGAACCTGGGCATGTCAAATAAAACTGAAACATGGTGGTAGTGTCATTGACTAAAACTGCATGAGTGCTGCCAGCACTGGGGAGCTGTGGTTCAGTATTTAAACATGTCCTGGGACAGTCTGTAACAGAGCCCTTCGGAACCTGGGCATGTCAAATAAAACTGAAATACATTTTAACCACTATAAAAGGTGGAGGAGTACCAAAAGAAGCACACGAGTGCCATAAACAGGAGCAGTCGTGTAACTAATTAATATTCATCTAAGAATGCTGATGATCCATCCATCCATCCATTTTCTACCGCTTATTCCCTTTCGGGGTCGCGGGGGGCGCTGGCGCCTATCTCAGTTACAATCGGGCGGAAGGCGTGGTACACCCCGGACAAGTCGCCACCTCATCGCAGGGCCAAAATGCTGATGATAGCAACTTAATTAAGAGTTTATACAGATCAATAAACAGCTATGAGCATGTTATTGCACTTAGATCCACTAGGGGGCGTGTGACAGAATGTCTTTAATGTAAGCGGCTGGCTCCCTCTGCTGGCCTAAACCTGCTACTACGTCCTCCAGTAAAAAACACCAACTATTAGTTAGTGAACACAAAACTTGCCCTTTATTGTTTTCTTCTGTGTTTTAATGAAACTTATTTTTGCCCCCGACTAAGATAAGAAAAGGCATTGAAGCTTAGGGAAAGTTACGCAGAACGAAAATAAAACTGAACAGGCTACAAAGTAAACAAAAACAGACGACAGCAAAGACTTACTGTGAGGCAAAGATGGCGTCCAAAGTCACCAAAATAGGAGCGCAGAACAAGAAGTAAAAGACTACACGCAGGAACACAGCAAGAAGTCCAAATAAGTGAGATGGTGACAGTACACCTACTTTGAGACAAGAGCTATAGTCATGCATGCTTGCTTATGCTTTAAAGCAGGGGTCACCAACACCAGGTCGCCCGTAAGGACCAGATGAGTCGCCCGCCTGACTGTTCTAAAAATAGCTCAAATAGCAGCACTTACCAGTGAGCTGCCTCTATTTTTTTAAATTTGTATTCATTTACTAGCAAGCTGGTCTCACTTTGCTCGACATTTTTAATTCTAAGAGAGACAAAACTCAAATAGAATTTGAAAATCGAAGAAAATGCTTCAAAGACTTGGTTAAATAAATGTATTTATTTTTTTTACTTTGCTTCTTAGAACTTTCAGAAAGACAATTTCAGAGAAAAGAAATACAACCTTAAAAATGATTATAGGATTTTTACACACATATACCTTTTTAACTTTTAAATTCCTTCCTCTTCTTTCCCGAAAATTTAAATCAATGTATTTTTTTTTATTGTAAAGAATAATAAATACATTGTAATTTTATTCTTCATTTTAGCTCCTGTTTTTCCGAGGAAGAATATTTGTGAAATATTTCTTCAAACTTGTTATGATTAACATTCAAAAAAAATATTCCGGCAAATCTAGAAAATCTGTGGAATCAAATTTAAATCTTATTTCAAATTTTTTGAATTTATTTTAAATAAAATTTGTTCTGAAAAATCTAGAAGAAATAATGATTCGTCTTTGTTAGAAATATAGCTTGGTCCAATTTGTTTTATATTCTAACAAAGTGCAGATTGGATTCAAACCTATTCAAAACATGTCATCAAAATTCTAAAATTAATCCTAATCAGGAAAAATTGCTAATGATTTTCCATAAATTCTTTTTAAATTTTTTCCAAAAGATTCAAATTAACTAGTTTTTCTCTTCACTTTTATCAGTTGAATGAGGTGGCGACTTGTCCAGGGTGTGGCCCGCATTCCGCCCGATTGTAGCTGAGGTAGGCGTCAGCGCCCCCCGCGACCCCAAAAGGGAATAAGCGGTAGGAAATAAATGAATGGATGGAATTTTGAATTTTAAAGAGTCGAAATTGAAGATAAACTATGTTTCAAAATTTAATTTTAATTTTTTTTCCCATTTTCTCCTCTTTTGAATCATTCAATTAAGTGTTTTTTTCATCATTTATTCTCTACAAAAAACCTTCCGTAAAAGGAAAAAAAAAGTACGACGGAATGACAGGCAGAAATACCCATTTAAAAAAAATATATATAGATTTATTTATTAAAGGTAAACTGAGCAAATTGGCTATTTCTGGCATTTTGTTGAAGTGTGTATCAAACTGGTGGCCCTTCGCATTAATCAGTACCCAAGAAGTAGTTCTTGCTTTCAAAAAGGTTGCAGACCCCTGCTTTAAAATCATGTCCAACAATTGCAATAACAACTTTTTACCGTCAAATGAGATTTTTTTTTTCTGATTTCTGCTGCTGGTGCTTTCGAATTTTTCTACGCAAAAAATGCGCCTTGCCTCATAAAAGGTTAAAAAAAACAGGAATGATTGCTCCCGAAACCTCTGTTTTATTTTGACTCACTTATGTCCCCTTTCGGTTTCTGTAGTTCTGGGACGATACCATTAATACAATGTCCCCACTAACGTCTCAAAACAACATTTATTTGGTGTTTTAGTGCATTTTAGACAATTTAATGACGTGAAAGTAATATTTAAATGATACTGAAATGCGCAACTTGCCTTTAAAAAGTACTACTAATTAATAATATTTTCCTGACCCCCCCCAATGATGGAAGGCAATAGAATATTCCAGTCGGCAGGCAAGAGCAGAGCCATCCAGCCTCTGACAGCGTACAAACTTCACTTCCATAGCCGGGATTGAGTGCACAGTGGTAGGTACAATTCACGCCTGGGTCCGCGGGCGTGTCGTGTGGAGCCTCAGCGCCGGGTTTGACTGGGCTGTCAGGGCTGAAAGTCGGGACGCTGCCAGGAAGATGACAGTTTGCTAGCGGTAGCTGCTAGCTGGCTAGCCGGCTAGCAGCTACCGCTCAGCATTATGGAGGAAGTAGCATGCTAACTAATTAGCATGCTAACTGGTTAGCATCTGGCTAGCATGCTAACTAGTTAGCTCGTCGCTAGCCGTCCTATTTTTGGGACTGACATTCCGCTCGCCGGTAACATTAACTTCCCTGACATGACTACAGATGCTATTAACGTACAACGGCGGTTGTCTTATATAATAATGATAATATATTTTATTTGTAAAAGCACTTTACATTGAGCAAACAACCTCAAAGTGCTACAGTGCCATTTAAAAAACAACAACAACAACGCTAAAACCGCAAATAGCTGCCCCCAACAAGTAAAATAAATCCATCCATCCATTTTCTACCGCTTATTTCCTTTTTGGGATCGCGGGGGGCGCTGGCGTCTATCTCAGCTACAATTGGGTGGAAGGCGTCGTACACCCTGGACAAGTCGCAACCTCATCGCAGTAGTAACAAAATAAAAGCTAGTACTAGCACACATATATCTAAAGAAAATAAAAACTTTGTGTTAAAAGAAGGGTTTTTAAGCCATTTTTTAAAAATAAGCATTTACAGTCTGTGGTACCCTCAGGTGGTCAGGGAGAGCGGCGGAGCTGAAAGCCCGGTCTCCTGTAGTTCGGAGCTTTGTCCTCAGGGGTTGGAGGAGGTTGCCGCAGGTGTCGTGTGGAGGATTATGGAGGAAGTAGCAAGCTAACTAGTTAGCTCGTCGCTAGCCGTCCTATTTTTGGGACTGACATTCCGCTCGCCGGTAACTTTAACTTCCCTGACATGACTACAGTACGCGGTTGTCTTATATAATAATGATAATAGATTTTATTTTTAAAAGCACTTTAAATTGAGCAAACAACCTCAAAGTGCTACAGTGCCATTTAAAAAAAACAACAACAACAACGCTAAAACCGCAAATAGCTGCCCCCAACAAGTAAAACAAATAGTAAAAAAATAAAAGCTAGAATTAGCACACATATCCAAGGAAAAAAAAACTTCTTGTTAAAAGAAGGGTTTTTAAGCCATTAAAAACAAATAATAATTCACAGTCTGTGGTACCCTCAGGTGGTCAGGGAGAGTGCTCCACAGACTGGGAGCAACGGAGCAGAAAGCCCGGTCTCCTGTAGTTCGGAGCTTTTTCCTCGGAGGTTGGAGGAGGTTGGCGCAGGTGTCGGGTGGAGGATTATGGAGGAAGTAGCAAGCTAACTAGTTAGCTCGTCGCTAGCCGTCCTATTTTTGGGACTGACATTCCGCTCGCCGGTAACTTTAACTTCCCTGACATGACTACAGTACGTCCACGCCTCAGTTGCTATTAACGTACAGCGGCGGTTGTCTTATATAATAATGATAATAGATTTTATTTGTAAAAGCACTTTACATTGAGTAAACAACCTCAAAGTGCTACAGTGCCATTTTTTAAAAACAAAACAACGCTAAAATCGCAAATAGCTGTTCCCTACAAGTAAAATAAATAGTATAAAAATAAAAGCTAGAAATAGCACGCATATATCTAAGGAAAAAAAAACTTTTTGTTAAAAGAAGGGTTTTTAAGCCCTTTTTAAAAAGCATTCACAGTCTGTGGTACCGTCAGGTGGTCAGGGAGAGCGTTCCACAGACTGGTGAGCGGCAGAGCAGAAAGCCCGGTCTCCTGTAGTTCGGAGCTTTGTCCTCGGAGGTTGGCGCAGGTGTCGTGTGGAGGATAATGGAGGAAGTAGCAAGCTAACTAGATAGCTCGTCGCTAGCCGTACTATTTTTGGACTGACATTCCGCTCGCTGGTAACTTTAACTTCCCTGACATGACTACAATACGTCCTATTAACGTATGGCAGCAGTTAAGAAGTGGGTAGCAGCAGGTAAAGCTGCATGAGGATTGTGCAATGTTTTTGTTTCTGTTAAATGCAGCCCGTGGTAGGGAATGGGTCCCTTCTATATTATAATAATAGATTTTATTTGTAAAAGCACTTTACATTGAGCAAACAACCTCAAAGTGCTACAGTGCCATTTAAAAAACAACACTAAAACCACAAATAGCTCCCCCCAGCAAGTAAAATAAATAGTAAAAAAAATAAAAATTACAACAGCCTAATAGCTAGAACTAGCACACATACAGTATACCTAAAAAAAAAAAAACTTTATTAAAAAAAAAAAAAAAAAAGGGTTTTCAAGCCCTTTTTTAAAAGCATGTGGTACCCTCAGTTGGTCAGGGAGAGTGTTCCACAGACTGGGAGCGGCAGAGTTCAATTAGGGAGATATTCAAAAGTGTGTGTGTGTGTATATATATATATATATATATATTTATCAAGAGAGGGAGTGGGAGAGTGGCCGTGCGCAACCCGAGGGTCCCTGGTTCAATCCCCACCTAGTACCAACCTCGTGTCCTTGAGCAAGACACTTCACCCTTGCTCCTGATGGGTGATGGTTGGCGCCTTGCATGGCAGCTCCCTCCATCAGTGTGTGAATGTGTGTGTGAATGGGTAAATGTGGAAGTAGTGTCAAAGCGCTTTGAGTACCTTGAAGGTAGAAAAGCGCTATACAAGTACAACCCATTTATCATTTATCACTTATATACACACACACACATACACTATATTGTCAAAAGTATTTGGCCACCTATCCAAATGATGAGAGTCAGGTGACCTAATCACTTGGCCCGGTGAATCAAATGATGTTGTGTAAAAAGTGTATTTATAATATGTCGTGCAAAGGAAATGTTATATTTTTTGGAAGCTCATCTTGTATTTGACATTGTTTCTAGGGTTAAGCGCAATAAGTGTTCAACTTCAGCCTAAACCCTTACGATCTGCAACATTTTCAATTTATGAATGTACAACTGTTTGTTTAAGTAAAACTGTTTGTTTATTTTGTTGACCGCTGACCGAAGAAATACTAAACTAAAGTAGTCTATACACTACTGCCATCTAACGTCTTGAAACCGCAACTGCATGCAAAGTCGACTATTTAACACTTGCAAATGACTCTCAAAAGTGTAAAATACAACAAACGGACAGCATAGTTACTATCAGCTTGTTCTTAAATGTTCAATAAAAATATGTATTTTATGATTAAATAAATGAACAGTTATTAACACACATAAGTACTGAAAATTGGTACCGTTGAGTACTGGCATCAATTCTCAGGCCTTCAAAGTGGAAGCACAGCGGTAAAATAACACTGCTTCGCCACACTCGCGTGTAAAAATGCCAGCTGACGAAACCAATCATGGACATAATCACCTTAGAGAGATAAGGTTTGGTCTTTTTGAAGGACACAGAAATTCTAAGGTTTCATCTGACTCACTGGGGGTCTTAGAATAATAATGACTTCATCTGAACACAGCGTGTCGCCGCACCAGAGAACACTTCAAATGCTGATAAGAAATTGGTGTAATCATGAGCTGTTACAATGTTCTAAAGGGGGAAAAATAACGCTCCGAATCATTGCGACATTTTTGAAAAGACGCTGCAAAAGCAAGCATTTCAGGCTAAAGCTGGGCATTGAAATGATTGTGATGACTTACTGCTTGATTACTGTCCTGTAATCACCTGTGAGTATATTAACTTGATCAAACATGTTCTCCCAAGATGAGGCTATTTTTCAGAAAAATCTCTGTTAGTTTTTAGTGCAGGGGTTTGAAAACGGGAAGGTTAAAAACAACATAAAGAATTGGAGGATATTCAAACATTTTTGGTGATCATTTTTTTGCTGTAATACCAAATTTGGGCTTCAACAATTGCAAGAAAATGATTGCGCATGCAAAACAAGTATTGCAGTGGCTATGTTGGATAGATCAAATACCATATGCATATATATCAAACCTGGGAAAAATACGGCCCATTAATATTTACAGTCAGGCCCCCCAGACGTTCTACATTAATTTTTTTTAGACCTTTAACATCAAAACTGTATTTGCCATTACGATGTGCAGTGCTGTTTTTACATGACCGTAAGTCTTGTACCATAGGAAGTATTTCAATGGTCGGAATCTAAGCTTTTGGGTGTTTTAGGAGTTATTACGGTAATCTACGTCCAGGAACAAAGCAGAGTGGACGGGGCTTGTTTTTTAGAGCAGCCAGCCCCAAACGTGTGTCTGGAACAGCTGCGGAAGCACATTTTTACGACAAATTTCTGCATAAAAGTGATAATACAACATATTGTAGGTGTTTATGCGATTTGCATACATATTTTGCTGTTTGTTACATTTGTGTTGTGTTTTGCTTGATTGTAAAAGATACACAACTATGGAGGAGCTGGTCTGAGAAGTAAAAAATGTTCAGATGTTGTTAATATTCAGTGTTTTATTTTCCATAGTTAATATTGTAAATCCCAGTT
Organism: Nerophis ophidion; assembly: GCF_033978795.1. Classification (NCBI taxonomy): domain Eukaryota; kingdom Metazoa; phylum Chordata; class Actinopteri; order Syngnathiformes; family Syngnathidae; genus Nerophis; species Nerophis ophidion. The sequence continues at coordinate 53,061,073 of NC_084625.1, read as the reverse complement.
TCTTTATTTTTAATGTACTTTTTGGGTGTCCCATTCATTAAAAAACTGTAAAATTCCATTCCGTTTTTTTGAGGTTGTCTGTAATAATGTTATTAGAACTATGGATATTGTGACTTTTGGTAATAGTGTTCCTGGAAAAAATAAAGAGACCCCAAAACACACATACTGTACATCAGGTTTTTACAGCTAAATGTGTAAATATCATTTATACACACATACACATTGGCCCTCCCAGACACATTTTCTCTCTCAATGTGGCCCCCAAGTCAAAATATATATATATATGTATGTATATATATATATATATATATATATATATATATATATATATATATATATATATATATATATATATATATATATATATATATATCAGGGTTTTCCCACACATTCAATTATTTTTTACGGCCGCCACAAATAAAAATGATAAGAAAAATTAAATATTTATTTATTTATTTTTTTCGGCGGCTTTTGACTCGCTCGGACGCTCATAAAAGCAATGGGACTCTGTCTGTGAATGGAGCATGTAGTTACATATTATATAAGTATGTAAATATTATATAAATATGTATATAAATATGTACATAAAGTGTTGTAATTATATTCCAACTCCGCGTTCTTCTTGGTCATCGCCGCCGTCGCTGCCCCCTCCACAAGCCCCCCTACCCCCCCGCCGCCCGACCACACCACCACAAATAGATGCCTGACCTGTGGGAAACACTGTATATATATATATATATATATATATATACATATATGTATATATGTGTGTAGTGCAAATATATATATATATATATATATATTATTCACATGTGAATAATGCTGTATAATAGACTATATTTATATTATTCATAGGTGCTAAATTTACCCCAGGGATCAATAAAGTACTTTCTATTCTATTTCTATCTATTCTATATGGTTAAATAATGATTTATTATTTCTCAGTCTCTTGCAAAAGCAAGCAATGGTTTGTTTCACATATTTTGACAACCGCTTACGCCAACGTCAGTCAGCCACTAATTGTATTTTTGATTAATAAGTGGACTTTGTTTCCCAGGCCAAGAGAGAGGCATCATAATGTCCTTGAAGCCACGGGTGGTGGATTTCGACGAGACATGGAACAAGTTACTAACCACGATCAAGGCTGTGGTGATGCTGGACTATGTGGAGAGAGCCACCTGGAACGACCGCTTCTCGTATCCTGTGTGAAATAAATTTGGTACTTTAATGGTGGGTGGGTTTTGTATTTTAACCTCACTTTTAGCCCAGTTGATCGACTGTGCAAAAAGTGGTCCTGTCACATCATAGTGAATGTTTTCTCCCATCATTGGATATAGATGCATGCATTTCCTCAACTCTGACCGCAGTGATATTTATGCCTTGTGTGTCGCATACCCTGAGCCTTTAGGCGAGAGATTGTACACCGAAACAAAGGTCTTTTTGGAGAACCATGTGCGGAATTTGTACAAGGTAAGCTCCAAAAAGAGTCTTCACATTTATTCACATGTTGATTTTCTAACATTCGTCCTGCTTGACTTTTTAGAAAGTCTCGGAGTCAGAGGAGAAGGTTTTAGGAATGTACCACAGATACTGGGATGAATACAGCAAAGGGGCGGACTACATGGACTGCTTGTACAGGTACTGCTCTTTTACTTGTGTATTGTTTCAAGACCAATATTTTGGTACCAATACCAAAATGTTTTTTGATGTTTTTCAATACTTTTTTAAATAAAGGGGACCACAAAAAAAAATCATTATTGTCTTTATTTGAACAAAAAATATTCGGGTACATCAAACAAATGTTTCTTATTGCAATTTAGTCCTTAAATAAAATAGTGAACATAGTAGACAACTTGTAAACAAACAAAGACTCCTAATTAGTCTGCTGACGTATGCATTTATACACCTATTTTTTTGTCTACATTATGAGGGACAAACTGTAAAAACGGATTATTAATTTACTTGTTCATTTACTGCTTATTTTCAGTTTTAACATGTTTTGTCTACACTTCTGTAAAAATGTAATAATCACTACAACTACCGCATTTTTCGGAGTATAAGTCGCTCCGGAGTATAAGTCGCACCTGCCAAAAATGCACAATAAAGAAGGGAAAAAAACATATAAGTCACACTGGAGTATAAGTCGCACCTGCTAAAAATGCACAATAAAGAAGGGAAAAAAACATATATAAGTCGCTCCGGAGTATAAATCGCACCTGCCAAAAATGCACAATAAAGAAGGAAAAAAACATATATAAGTCACACCGGAGTATAAGTCGCATTTTTTGGGGAAATTTATTTGATAAAACCCAACACCAAGAATAAACATTTGAAAGGCAATTTAAAATAAATAAAGAATAGTGAACAACAGGCTGAATAAGTGTAGGTTATATGAGGCATAAATAACCAACTGCTATGTTAACCTAACATATTATGGTAAGAGTCATTCAAATAACTATAACATATAGAACATGCTATACCTTTACCAAACTATCTGTCACTCCTAACCCATAAAACCATGAAGTCTTATACGTCTAGTCTCTTGTGAATGAGCTAAATAATATTATTTGATATTTTACGGTAACGTGTTAATAATTTCACACATAAGTTGCTGCTGAGTATAAGTCGCACCCCCGGCCAAACTATGAAAAAAACTGCGACTTATAGTCAGAAGGATACGGTACTCAGGTGTGTTTGTCCTAACCACACCCACTCCAGGTATCTCAACACTCAGTTCATCAAGAAGAACAAACTTACCGAGGCAGACCTACAGTATGGCTACGGAGGAGTGGACACAAATGAACCGCTTATGGAAATCGGGGAGGTATTAAGCTGATATTTGCACATTGTTTGTGGTCATGTCTGTTGTAGTTTTGGCTCCTCTGTTCATTTTCTGTTTTTAATTTGTCACTACAGCTGGCACTGGACATGTGGAGGAAGTTAATGATCGAGCCTCTTCAAGCCACTCTCATCAGAATGCTCCTGAATGAAATCAAAAAGTAGGATTCTCACACAATCCCAGCCAGGGAATTAATTACAATCACAAGCTCAAATCAAAATAGCAGTGTCTTTCCCCCTCCAGTGACCGCTGTGGTGAGAACCCCAACCAGAAAGTCATTCATGGGGTCATCAACTCTTTTGTCCACGTGGAGCAGTACAAGAAGAAGTTTCCTCTAAAGGTGAGGATAGAAGTGTGCAATGATGCAACAAATGTATCCTTTGTTTGAAAACACGATGCTGTTTTCTCACATGTCTGCATGTGTCAGTGTTTGCCAAACATTTGCCACCCCAACATAGGACCTACTCAGTGGTTAGAGTGTCCGCCCTGAAATCAGTAGGTCGGGAGTTTAAACGCCGGCCGAGTCATACCAAAGACTATAAAAATGGGAGCCATTACCTCCCTGCTTGGCACTCAGCATCAAGGGTTGGAATTGGGGGTTAAATCACCAAATATTATTCCCGGGCGCGGCCACCACTGCTGCCCACTGCTCCCCTCACCTCCCAGGGGGTGAACAAGGGGATGGGTCAAATGCAGAGGACAAATTTCACCACACCTAGTGTGTGTCTGACAATCATTGCTACTTTAACTTTAACTTTAACTTAACAGTAGTTCATATGCTCATTTCAAAATTAGACTTACAGCCCCGAAATCTTGTTATTGTTTTCATTTCGTTTGACCAATTAGAAAGTCCGTGAGTGTGTCACATCAAGGTTGCCATTGTTTTGTCTGACCAGTCTTCCTTCCCAGGGAATTAAAGTCACTCGTCAATTCAAAGTTTTTTTAGATGACATATACGCAGAGTAAGAAGGACCATCAATACAGAATAGAAACATTATCAAGTTTTACTGAAGCTTCAGGAGACCAGCCCACATCATTACAGTCACAGTGTGTGTGACAATCATTAGTAATTTAACTTAATTAACAAATACGTTTTCTACCGCTTGTCCCATTCTTTTTTGACTGCTACAATATAGGGTTGCACAACATAGACAATATACAGTGTTCCCTCGTTTAATGCTGGGGTTACGTTCCAAAAAATACCCACTTTAAGTGAAATCCGTGTAGCAGAAGTTTTTGTTCCTTTTTTCGTTTTCAATACAGTACTGGGGCGGCATAGCTCTGTTGGTAGAGTGGCCGTGTCAGCAACTAGAGGGTTGCAGGTTCGATTCCCGCTTCCGCCATCCTAGTCACTGCCGTTGTGTCCTAGGGCAAGACACTTTACCCACCTCCTCCCAGTGCCACCCACACTGGTTTATATGTAACTTAGATATTGGGTTTCACTATGTAAAGCGCTTTGAGTCACCCGAGAAAAGCGCTATATAAATATAATTCACTTCACTACTGGCCAAAAGTTTGGACACACCTTCTCATTCAGTGTAGCTCCTCCTGTGAATGCAAGTGCTTCTACAGCAGTAATATAAATTCTGTTTTCGCCAGGGTTCAAATGTGTGTTTGTTAGCAGCATAATTGAAATAGTTATGGATGGATTATGATGAGTTTTTAAGGACTGTCCAAAAAACAATTTCTCTCATCTATGTCGAAGTAGGAACACACTTCTATTCGGGCTGCAGTTTATATATCGTTACCTCCCAAATATACATATTATGACTGTCAAATTAAATGTTTTAATCATGTTATTCCTATTTTGGAATTTGGACTATTCGTATGTGATTACTCGCTTGCATAATTCATATTTGCTTAAGAAAAGACCCCAATATTTGTACACAATTTTACTAGCTTATGATGTTTTTTTTTAACTCACTCTTTACTAATGCATCATTGCCAATTATGCAAATCTGACGCCCTTCCTGCAAGCCTCCATGGCCACAGATAGACTGTAGTTCTGTGGAAACACTGTTTGTGGCATTCAATCGTGCCTCTGGGCATTATTTTGATTGTTCCTATAAATGAGTCTTTTCTTGTGCCGTAGTTTTATCAGGAAATCTTCGAAGGGGAGTTTGTGACAAAAACAGGAGAGTATTACAAACAGGAAGCTTCAAATTTACTCCAAGAATCCAACTGCTCACAGTACATGGAGAAGGTAAGACAATGCTTTTGCATGGGGCATGTAACCTTTTATTGTAGTTTTTGTAGGGCACAAAGGTCACAGAAAAATCCAAAAAATGATTCCTTTGCTGGTTGCCAGATGCTGTGTTGTGTTTATATCTGTGTATGTTGTAATTTAACACCGGATATGTGTGTATGAGTAACATAAAAGTTGAAATCAGAGTATTAGTCCTTCTAATAAGTGTTTGTGTGCCGCTCTGATGTTAATTAAAGCGTTACAATTTGTTGATAGTAAGGGTGTAACGGTACACAAAAATTTCGGTTCGGTACATACCTCGGTTCAGAGGTCACGGTTCGGTTCATTTTCGGTACAGTAAGAAAACAACAAAATATAATTTTGTTGGATATTTATTTACCCAATTTGCAAAATCTTCCACCAAAAATATTTTTCCTAGTGGAATATTTGATGTGAAGTAATCAAAACCTTGGATAGGTCAATAATTCATAATAACATTGATTTTGATTCAATATTATGTTTTGAGCAATGACAGTTTGAAAGAAAAAAAACAGCTTTGTTTAATTAGTCAATGTTGCAACTTTTTCTAAATTACATTTAACCTTCAAGCTTTCTTATCTAACTTTTGTTTATGTTTTTGTTTATTTTAATAGTATTTTTAGAATTTGCCGTGGGCCTTTAAGACATTAGCTGTGGGCCGCAAATGACCAGCAGGGGCACACTTTTGACACCCCTGCTATAGATAATAAAAAATTAAATGTGATAAATCTATGGGTAAAAAGCAGGGCCTGGCGACGCATGCACGTTTATCATAACTCTCTCGCTCTCTGCCCCTCCCTCACGAATGTTCCTGCATGTACAAATTGTTTTGTTTTTAAACCCTTCTAAACCATGAACGTACATTGAAAATACACGCAACTGTAGTTTAACTACGATCAAAGTATTGGACAGGACGTCGAAATGTGTAAATAAAGTTGTACTTTATATAAGAAAAATGTGGGGATACAAACGGTTCAAAACAATCCTTATATCTTGTTATCTGTCATTCATTCATGACCCGAAGGCTCGTAACGCTCAGTCTCATCAACCACAATGCACCTGCTCCCGCTCCTTTCATTACATCCGGTTTGCCGCAATGCATTGTGGAACATGTAGTATTTTAGTTAACCCTTTGTTAGGCTATAAAATAGAAAACAAATCAATCCAGTATCAGCGTTTCTCAAATAATCAATATCAAATACATGTATAAATCAAATCAATTCACTTTTAACTCTTTTTAGCTGTAAATAATAACAGATCAATTTATCAGCAATAAATCTAGCATGCAAATTATGGAATGACCATCACCACATGAACTATATAACCCATAAGTTACAACAGCAACCCTAACATAAAATGCCGGACATTTGAGGCATTTAAGAAACTCCACCCGGACAGCCCTGCAAAAGAGGACATGTCCGGTGAAAAGAGGAGGTATGGTCAGTCTATCGTAGCCCGGTTGCTGCTAGCATGCTGTGTGTTGTGCCTCGGTGTGTAATGTTTACACAACTACTTAATATGTCCGTGTGGAAACTCGTTCAGTTGGAGGATCTTCCAGCCTGGCTTTTACATGTTGTCCTGAGCCCGGTCGCTGCTAGCATGTTTACTCGTTCGGTACACCTCCGAACCGAACCAAAACCCCCGTACCAAAACGGTTCGATACGAATACACGTACCGTTACACCCCTAGTTGATAGTGTTTGCTGAAGAGAGTGACTGTTGACGTTGGCCCACCAACACAGTGTAAGTTGGCTCTTGCTTTGTTATTGCCAGGAGGCTTTTTGCCTCGTAGTTCCTTGTTTACACAGCGATAGGTCAAAGGAAGGTTGAGGAGAAAGCTGAAATAAGTACACGGTCTAGAAGAGAGAAACTTAACTCGATTCTCTCCATCTAGGTTTTAGGGCGGTTAAAAGATGAAGAGATGCGATGTCGAAAGTACCTGCACCCAAGCTCCTATGCCAAAGTCATCAATGAATGTCAGCAGAGAATGGTGGCGGACCATCTGCAGTTCCTCCACGCAGAGTGCCAGAACATTATTCGTCAGGAGAAAAGAGACGGTCAGCTTTTGTCCTCCTTCCCTGATACATACTGCATCTTTCCAGCCGAGCACACACACAAATGCATTTGTTCAACATGTCGGAAGTCACTTTGTGTGCTTTTACCTGCAGACATGGCCAACATGTACACGCTGTTGCGAGCTGTGTCCAACGGTTTGCCTCACATGATCCAGGAGCTGCAGGTCCATATCCACAACGAGGGCATTCGAGGCACCAGTAATCTCTCCCTGGAAAACGTAAGTATTCCAACACCACTTCCTTTCCATGATTGCCAAAATAGAGGCAGAGTTTTGCAGAGTCCGAGTCAGGGTCTCCTGCATTGGGGCGCCGTACAGAACTTTAACAAGGTTGACATTTACATTTTTATCAAGCATGTTTTTAAGTATTTTTATTTAATTGATTTAGATTGAAATAGGTGTGAGAATATATGTTTAATTTAAAGGTGGGTGCAAGGAGACGATGTCCTCAAACTGTATATCAACCATCAAGCAATCAAAGTTTATTAATATAGCCCTCAATCACAAATGTCTCAAAGGGCTGCACAAGCCACAACGACATCCTCGGCTCGGATCCCACATCGGGGCAAGAAAAAACTCAACCCAATGGGAACAACCAGAAACCTTGGAAGGGATTCCTGCCGTTTCTTTTCTTTTTCTCCTGTGTCCCACTCTCCCTTGTGGAGGGGGTCTGGTCCGATCCGGTGGCCATGGATTACGTACTGGCTGTCCAGAGTCGGGACCCAGGATGGACCGATCGTCCAGAGTCGGGACCCAGGATGGACCGCTTGCCTGTGTATCGGCTGGGGACATCCCAGCGCTGCTGATCCGCCTCCGCATGGGATGGTTTCCTGCTGGCTCCGCTGTGAACGGGACTCTCGCTGCTGTGTTGGATCCGCTTTGGACTGGACTCTCGCGGCTGTGTTGGATCCATTATGGATTGAACTTTCACAATATCATGTTAGACCCGCTCGACATCCATTGCTTTCGTCCTCTCCAAGGTTCTCATAGTCATCATTGTCACCGACGTCCCACTGGGTGTGAGTTTTCCTTGCCCTTATGTGGGCCTACCGAGGATGTCGTAGTGGTTTGTGCAGCCCTTTGAGACACTAGTGATTTAGGGCTATATAAGTAAACATTGATTGATGATTGATTGATTGACTGCAGATGTGGGGACCCCTTTGGTTCACCGATGCATTGGATGCCGAGTGGATACAGTAAACTGTGTGAGAGTCCAGTCCATAGTGGGGCCAGCAGGAGATCATCTTGAATGGAGACAGGTCAGCAGTGCAGAGACGTCACCAACTGATGCACAGATGAGTGGTCCACCCCGGGTCCCAAATTTGAACAGCTAGCGTCTCATCTGTGGTCACCTGATAACCTCCCAAGCAGGAAAAGGGGGCAGAGCAGAAAAGAAACGGCAGATCAACTGGTCTAAAAAGAGGTCTATTTAAAGGCTAGAGTATGAGTTTTAAGATGGGACTTAAATGCTTCTGCTGAGGTAGCATCTCGAACTGTTACCTCTAGAACATTCCAGAGTACTGGAGCCCCAATAGAAAACGCTCTATAGCCTGCAGACTTTTTGGGGGCTCGGGGAATCACTAATTAGCCAGAGTTCTTTGAACAGATTCATCCCCGGAACATATGGTACAATACAATCAGCAAGATAGGATGGAGCTAGACCCTTTAGTATTTTATACCTAAAACCTTAAAGTCACATCTTAAGTGCACAGGAAACATGTGCAGGTGAGCCAGTATAGGTATGTATTTAGGTATATATGTATATAGGGATATACAGTACAGTATATGTATATAAATAGGTATATACAGTATGAGTGTGTATATACATATATATATATAGGTAGATATACAGTAGGTGTATATATAGGTGGGTAACAATGCAGCTATTGTTAGCAATTAATTCTCATTTTAAATCACTATAAAAATGAATTAAAAAAGCGTCAACAATACTTCATTTGCATTCTATAACCCAGGGGTCACCAATGCGGTGCCCGCGGGCACCAGGTCGCCCGTAAGGACCAGATGAGTCCCCCGCTGGCCTGTTCTAAAAATAGCTCAAATAGCAGCACTTACCAGTGAGCTGCCTCTATTTTTTAAATTGTATTTATTTACTAGCAAGCTGGTCTCGCTTTGCTCGACTTTTTTAATTCTAAGAGAGACAAAACTCAAATAGAATTTGAAAATCCAAGAAATATTTTAAAGACTTGGTCTTCACTTGTTGAAATAAATTCATTTATTTTTTTACTTTTCATCTTGTAACTTTCAGAAAGACAATTTTAGAGAAAAAATACAATCTTAAAAATAATTTTAGGATTTTTAAACACATATACCTTTTTACCTTTCAAATTCCTTCCTCTTCTTTCCTGACAATTTAAATCAATGTTCAAGTACATTTATTTGTTTTATTGTAAAGAATAATAAATACATTTTAATTAAATTCATTTTAGCTTCTGCTTTTTCGACGAAGAATATTTGTGAAATATTTCTTCAAACTTACTATGATTAAAATAAAATAAAAACTTGTGTCTTTGTTAGAAATATGCCTTGGTCCAATTTGTTATTTATTCTAACAAAGTGCAGATTGGATTTTAACCTATTTAAAACATGTCATCAAAATTGTAATATAATCTTAATCAGGAAAAATGACTAATGATGTTCCAAAAAGTATTTTTTAAATTTTTTCAATAAGATTCGAATTAGTTAGTTTTTCTCATCTTTTTTTCGGTTGAATTTTAAATTTTAAAGAGTCGAAATATATTTATAAAAATATTTATCTGTTTCTATATATATTTATTGTGAGAAATCATTAAGATGATCAGTGTTTCCACAAAGATAAATATAATTCATTATCAATAATAACATAGAGCTAAAGGTAAATTGAGCTAATTGGCTATTTCTGGCCATTTATTAACCAAGCTGTAGTAACATTGTTATTGTACGAGCAAACACTGAGGAACTGCTACGGTATTAGCAGTAAGATAGCTTGTGCGTTAGCAGCTTAATAGTTTTTGAGTTTGTAATGCACAACACAATGCCATAGGACACTGACTGAAAAACATGAGCAATCATATTACAGTGTCTTTAAAGTTTTGCTTGATGATCAATTATTCTCCGTCCTCTTCATGTGTGTCCATGTCTCTCGCGAAAAAATTATTGATTTAAAGACACAAAGCATGTTTGATGCTGACAAAATGATAGCTGGCAGGAAAGATGGAGCATGATGAGCCAGATGGATTTTATCAAGAAAATAATGAGAGAAGAGTCAACAAACAAGGTGGTTTGCCAGAAAACTATTTGAGAGTTGTGCTTCACGTGGAAAGCACTGACTCTACACAACTTTTTGGCCCTGTTTTGTGCAAGCCTTGCATTGGGAAACGCTGCACTAAACACGACTCACGTCTGATAATCAATCACCTGTTAAACAGACCTCTTTTCTTTTTGCCCTCTCCTAGATGCCAACGCTGTTTGTGGAGTCAGTGCTGGAGGTTCACAGTAAATTTGTTCAGCTCATCAACACTGTTCTGAATGGAGACCAACACTTCATGAGTGCGCTCGATAAGGTGACGTGTCAACTGCAAAATGTGTAGCTGTAGAACTAAGAAGTACTCCGTTGCCTGGTTTTATTTTTACTTTTATCAACCTTTTTTTTCCAAAGGCCTTGACGTCCGTAGTGAACTTTAGGGAGCCCAAGTCCATCTGTAAAGCCCCAGAACTGGTCAGTGCAAACCCACACACCAATGGAGTACATTCATTTTTGTCCTCAAAATTCTGCAAAAGTTTTTTTGTGTAATTTTTTAAATGTATTAATAGTATTAAAAAAATCACATGCATTCACCATTTTTGCTCACTTTTTGATGCACCTTAGGCAGCAATTACAGCCTTACAGTAACATTTTTCAAAGCAAAAAATACAACAAGAACACCACCGGCTAGCTTATGTTACCATTAGTGGTTTAACAGAACATATTTGTTTGACAATTGTCTATTTTTCTCACAATTACAAAGTTCATGTAATACATTTTTTTACCGTCTTGGATAAAATGATTGGTGTTTACGGCTGTCATCTTGTACACGCAGGAAGCGCGTGCACACATATTAAAGCAGTCCAAGAGAAGCAACAAACCATTTGCAGCCATGTTGTTGTTATGATAAAATATACATTCAATGGCAGCTAACACTAGCTATCCAAATTGCTATTATTAGCAAACAAAACCTAAAGATAATGCAGTGTGTGACGTACGTACATAATTACATTATTACATATGAGAAGGCGGGATATGCTGTGTAAAATACTTTGTAAAGTTGTCACTGTCTAGGAGTCTGTGTAAATGTTGCAAACACACCTTTTAAGTCTTTTTGAGTACAATGTGTTGCGTGCAATCAGTCTTCCTCAGGGAATAAAACACTGATCGGTCCCAAGTTCTTTAGATGACATAAAAGTTCAGTAAAAAGGACCCCAGAGACAGAATAAATCAATACCAAGGTTTTTTTACTAAACAGTAAGGAGATAGTCTGACAAAAAAAAAAAGGTGGATCTAATGACGGAGTTGGACGTTACAACTAATGAGTGACCAAACAAAAATGCGGAACAATAGCATCACTAAGAGAGTTCCTAAACGTAAGACAAAAGGAGTTAACTCTTATAATGAGGAGGCACCCCCACTTACAAAGAGGGATGCACCTGCTGATAAGAAGAGGGACCGTGTCCTTCACAGAACAGAACTGGCTTAAACCTCCTTTTTGAGGAGTGATTTATCATGTTTGTGCAGACACTGGGCGCTCGAGGACCAAATATGGAAATCAAAAACAGATAGTAAGGCAACAAAAGTATACCGGCCGCATGAATATCTCCAGAGTTGAATAGTACCAGTAGCACTAGTAACTTGTTGCAGGTGGCTGCAATCATTTAGCACTGAGATGCACCCTGGTTACCCCTGTTTACGTTGGCACCGGTACCATAAGAGAACTGAGTTTTTACATGGCATCGTAACTCCTGGTCCGCCAGAGAATAAGAAAACATAGTAGGAAGGATCATTGTTGCTTATTCAGTGACTTTATTACTTTATCTTTTAGATTGTCTTTTCATAAAAAGCAAGGAGTGACGAGTCTGGCCACATTTTCCTGTTCTTTTGGAGACTGTTAGATGACAATGTCCACTCTGGACACCCTTGGCCTGTATTATAAAGTCTGGTCGTCACTTGTCTCCTGGTGTCTGTACAGCTGGCCAAGTACTGTGACAATCTGCTGAAGAAGTCTGCAAAGGGAATGACGGAGAACGAGGTGGAGGACAAGCTGACCAGCTTCATTACCGTGTTTAAGTACATAGATGACAAAGACATCTTTCAAAAGGTACTATTCCCCTGACACTTGTTTGTATTCTTCACTTGGAGCTTGAAGTAGTGATAAAAATACAGTTGTATGTCTATTATTAGCCTCTTCAGAAATTCTTTTGTCCCTTTTCCAGTTTTATGCCAGAATGCTAGCGAAGCGACTAATACACGGGTTATCTTTGTCCATGGACTCGGAAGAAGCCATGATCAACAAACTAAAGGTACATCCTGATTGTCCCTCCCTGAATAGCCTGCTATATTTGCCCCGTTAACGAGCCACCTCGGTCTCTCCTGAATTCCCACAGCAAGCGTGCGGCTATGAATTCACGAGCAAGCTCCACAGAATGTACACAGACATGAGCGTAAGCGCCGACCTCATCAACAAGTTCAACAATTTCATCAAGACTCAGGAGACCGTGGTGGACCTGGGCATCAACTTCCAGATATACGTATTACAGGTGAGGAGCGAGTGCCTGCTTACTATACTAACCAGTGGTTCTCAAACTTGTACCAGCTCAGAAAACACTCTCCAAGTGCCACCACAATGATCAACATAAAGTGCAGTAGCGCAGTAGGCCTAAGTATTCATTAATACCTAAGCAGATGTTTTATATAACAGGTATATTTCATATTTTTGGCCACTGTAACGTTACACAAAGTTTGAACAGTGACACTGTGTTTAAATATAGGAAAACTCTGCACCACTAGATCACATGTGTCAAACTCAAGGCTCAGGGGCCCAGATCTTATTTTTTTACTAAATGTTTTCCTTCTTTCTGTTTTGACTAAAACAATACTTGTACTGCATGCAATTGCATATATATTCAACTTTAATATTATCTAATAATGTAAGAATTATTGCATTTTATTGAATAATTTAATTGAATCTGTATGAATTTAGAAATAGTGGAGGCCCTTGGGGATATTTTAGGGTGTGTTCGTTCACTTTTGTCTAAAAGCGCCAAATTAGGCACAGGTGTAGCTCAGGGCATACTTAAATGATTTGGCTAGGGTGCCGGTGACCTTTGGGGTCGCCATAGCGACTGATCCAATATGGCCACCACCTGAACGCACTTTTGTCTCTACACTTGAACCAGATGAGCTACAAATCCAAACTTGGTGTCTAATTCATGTGTTTTGACAATTAGAAACATGATGGAAAAAAATCATCTTTATGATTGGGTGTGTCTGGACACCTAATTAGCATATTTTCAGGTGTACCTTAACTTTTGATACTTTTTGGCAAAATATTTTAGATTTTTTGAGCATCAGAAACATACTGGAGTGATCAGATTTATGATCATTTATTTATTAGAGCACTCTAATTTCCATATTGACAAGATAGCCGTGTTGCACCAGCTTTTACTCATAACAACGCCCAAGTTACGTCCAATGTCTTCAGAATAGCAAAACGCCACTTGGAAATATGCAAATTAGGGGTTTAGACACGCCCCAAAATAAAAATGAGCATTCCAACACATTTCTAATTGTCAAAACACATGAAATAGACACCAAGTTTACATTTGTAGCTCATCACTTTCAAATGTTAGAGACACAAGCTATTACAAGTGGCGGCCATATTTGATTGGCCGCTGTGGTGACCCCAAAGGTCACTGGCGCCCTAGCTAAATCATTTAAGTATGCCCTGAGCTACATCTGTGCCAAATGTTTGCGCTTTTAGAGAAAAGTGAACGAAAATATCCCAGAGGGCCTCCACTAAAAGGGAAAGTACTTATCAATGAATCTGTAATAATAATGTTGTTAATGTTAATTTTGTAATGTTTGTTAAATTGATTTGAACTTAGGTTTGAAAGTAGTTATAATCTGTAATAATAAAAACTGGTAGTTATTTTTCGTGTAGAATATATAATACATCACACTTTTTTGAAATAAAATAAATATCTGATTGACTTATAATTTTAAAGTGAGTTATCCATTGAATTATACACTGTAAAAATGACAATAGGTAAAAAAAAAATCCAAACTGTCTGCTCTACTGCAAGAATTTTGTCGTATAAAACAGTTGTACCGTTTTTCCATGTAAAGTCATTCACCATGAAATAAAACAACAAAGACTGTATATATGAAAAAATGGCCTCTCAGTCGCCAGAATTTTAATGTTAAAAACTTAAAATTTGCTGTAAAAACACTGTAAATTATATGTTAAAATGATGGGATACATTAAAATAACTGACAAAAAATTATATTACGATCAAATGCATGTGCAATTTCATGATAATATCACGAGGCGAATCCTTATACATTTATATTCATGTATTACTCACTGTTACAAGTGGCCCTCTGAGGGCAGCCTTAACTGCAGTGTGGCCCTCAGTGTAAACCAGTTAGACACCTCTGCACCAGATGGAGCCTGCGTACCAGTAGTGGTGCACGTAGCACGGTTGGAGAATGAGTGGAATCAATGCTGTATGTTTGCAGGCTGGAGCGTGGCCACTCACACAAGTCCCCTCCTCCACCTTCGCCATCCCTCAAGAGCTGGAGAAGAGTGTGCAGATGGTGAGGTGCTTCAATTGAGCAACTTCTTGAAAGTAGCAGTAGAGTGGGAACACAAGTTGCCTCTGTATTGTAGCAATGATCTTTTATATATGATGTTTGACACGGAAGACTTACAAAGTTTGTGAGTAAATAGATATGATGAAAATAGTATAAATCCCACGGAGATTCCCGAGACATTTTGACAGACAATGAGCTAGCCAGTCGCGTGACGTAGAGGAGGAACCACAGATCCCTTGCTCACCCACAATGATGCTAATCAATCAGACTTAGAGGGAGCCAACAACGACTACTTTTGGACAAATGATGATCCAGAACCTTCTATTGTTGATCCTGAAGATAAGTAGGGTGAGCTACAAGTTTTAGAAGCTCTGCTAAACATATCCTGAAACACTAAGCATCATGTAGCAGTATTGCTAAGTGCTAAACAAGAAATACAAACATAATGAAACAATATCTTACTGTACGATGTCTGCTCTCACTGCGATGACGACTTATAGGATGTCCATATCTTCCTGCTTAGATGAATAATTAATTTTAATCCACACTCAGGGTCAAGAAAGTTGCCGCTGACACTGTCTTGTGTTGTGTGTGTTAGTCTCCATGTCCCGGGTATGAACTGAATGTCACAGATGTACAATTTCTAGATCCTCCAGATGAGAGGCATGATTCATAATCTAGAATAACTTTAAGGAGCCGAGACAATGCAGCAGTAGCAGAGGCAGCATCAAAAAAGAAATTGATGCTGCATAAACTTCTGCTTTACAGTTTTACAGCAGTTAGTATCCATACGTGTTGCATTACTGCCATCTTCAGGTTCATTTTATAATTACATTCAAGTCTCTCCTTGAGTCCAGTGCAGGTTAAGCTATAGTGAGCTCTCGGTTGTCAATGCTGAAAGTACTTTGTCTGTGTTAGCGCTTATAATAACAACATTACTAATATGTGCTTCATATTCAGGTCACAAGAGGTAAATTGTATTGTTTGCAGGGTTTGGATGGTTTGTGGGCAAAATAGAGAGCCCCCATAGACTCCATGATTGTTAGCTGACTTTTTATTCAGTTATCTGTTTACGACTTAGATTGCATAAAAAAATAAAAACGTGTTCATGTCTCATATAAAGATTGTGAATGACAAATAGCACATCTCTTTCTAATTTTTGCGTATTTCCAGTATGACTGATCTAAAAATATAGTCAGAGTGAAGAAGCGGTGCTACAGTGGCGTCAATCTTTGGAAATAGCCGAAGGTATTCGGAGTGGAATATTCAAAATGGCTGACTGAATTTGTTGCATTTTGTGATGTTTTTACTGTGTTTTTACATACTTTGTGGTTAGTAAATACAACATGGTGTAATGTATACAATGAAACACAAGTCTGCATATGAAGTTAACTTGTTTTTACACTCTACTGCTACTTGGAAGGAGCATCACTGTGTAGTTACATCAGTTTCACTTTTGTTACAGTTTGAGTTATTCTACAATCAGCATTTCAGTGGGAGGAAGTTGACCTGGCTGCACTACCTTTGCACAGGTAACTTCACATGCACGCACCATCTTTTTTTACACTCACTATTTCCCTCAGCCAGCGGTTCTCATAACCAGAAATGGTATTTATTGCTTAGTTTGTACAAAGCACAACATAACCATTCAGTCACCTGGTAACCAACAAGGATGTAAACAAGTAGCTGACCTGTAAAAGTTTATAAAGCACTTATTATAGTGGGGCGGTGTAGCTCGGTTGGTAGAGCGGCCGTGCCAGCAACTTGAGGGTTGCAGGTTCGATTCCCGCTTCCGCCACCCTAGTCACTGCCGTAGTGTCCTTGGGCAAGACACTTTACCCACCTGCTCCCAGTGCCACCCACACTGGTTTAAATGTAACTTAGATATTGGGTTTCACTATGTAAAGCGCTTTGAGTCACTAGAGAAAAGCGCTATATAAATATAATTCACAATTCACATTATTCCTTGTGTTGCGAGCTTAGTGTTAAACATGTCCTCTTATCAGCTTCTGCTGGTTTTTACTCACTGTGTAACATGATTAGCCTCATCATCCAGTCTTACATTTTAACCCTTTGGTTTTTGCCCTCAAAGCCCTGTCCGTGTCCAGGGAGTCATTCCCTAAATGTGGAAACATTTACACAAATGATTTTGGGTAAATCAGAATATCGACCTAATCACGCTCTTATCAATCATACACTCATACTGCCCTTAGTATTTACATCAGTGGTTCTTAACCTGGGTTCGATCGAATCCTAGGGGTTTGGTGAGTCGGCCTCAGGGGTTCGGCAGAGTCTCCGCCACGGAGGTAAAGACACATCCGACTTATCGTGTAAATACAAACTTCTCCCTATCAGCGTATTATGGACACCCCCAAACAATATTACCTCTAATTTTCCATCTGATTTGCAGGTTTTGTGATTGAAACTTTTACTAGCAGATTGCAAAGGAAGAGAATACATTATATGAAACAGTACAGTTTACACAGTACAGTACATATTCCGTACAATTGACCACTAAATGGTAACACCCCAATACATTTTTCAACTTGTTTAAGTCGGGGTCCACCTGAATCAATTCATGGTAATGTGGGTAAGGTGTGTCATTTGTTGTGAGTTCATGCAAGGTGATGTTTATGCACGCTTCATTTTGTGCACCAGTAAAAAAAACAGATGACTTTTTCTTGATTTTGAAAAACAAAAAAAACATTTTATTTTTCACTAAAAAGGGTTCGGGGAATGCTCATATGAAACTGGTGGGGTTTGGTACCTCCAACAAGGTTAAGAACCACTGATTTACATCAATTTTGTAAGGTACTGATACATCTAGTAATAAATGCTGTGTATTTCAGTTCAGTTCAGTTTATTTTCAGTCTAACAAAAACATATTCAAACATGGATCACGATTCAAAAATGAATAACATGACTGAAACAGGCAGAAGCAAAAAAGTTTATATGCCCGACATAAATTTTTTTACATTCAATTAAGTTACCTTTTCTAATAATTTTGTAATCCAAAAAGAAATATAGTCATTCGGCATTTACATTTAAGTTGCCCTTAAACAAATGATACAAAAATATGTACTTACACACATGCACTTTTTTGTAAATAGATAAACATACATACCTTCTAAATACAACATTTAACCAAACAAACATACATTTCTAGTTCACATAACTTTTTAAAATACATTGTGACATGTTCTTTTTGAAATGGAATACTGAGTCACTCATTTTTATTTCTTTAACCAACAGAATTCCACAAATTAACACCGAGAACAGATAAACTTCTACGTTTAACAACTAATCTTGCTTTTGGTAAAATAAACTTAGATTCATCTCTTAGATTGTATTTGCTGGTCTGTAGAGAGAAGTATTTTTGAATTCCTTCTGGAAGAGTATTTATTTTTGCTTTGAACATTATCTGTGTTATTTTATAATAAACAATATCTTGAAATTTCATAAGTTTTGATTTAACAAATAATGGATGGGTGTGGTCATAATATCCTGTTTTGTTTATTAGCCGTACAGCAAAACAATATCATTAATTATGGTTTTAAAAGTGGTTCTACACAGTATGTCATGTATGGAAGTATCAAAGTATAATAAATTGTTAACAAAGAATTATAATTAAGTAATTCTTTAGTTTTATACAAAACACCAAGTGTTTTTGATATTTTTGTTTTTATATAATTTACATGTTGTCTCCATGATAATTTATAGTCAATTATAACTCCCAAAAACTTAGTATCAAAGACACGCTCAATTTTATCTCCATTTATTTTAATATTTACTTCATTAGACACCTCAGTTTTGGTGCCAAATATCATAAATTTAGTTTTAGCAATATTAAGTGATAATTTATTCATATCAAACCAGTTTTTAAGCACTGTCATTTCTTGTTCTGTTTTTACCAAAAGTTCATTAAATTTTTTTCCGGAACAAAGGATGGTTGTGTCATCAGCAAACATAAAAAATGTTAAGAAACTTGATGCATCATAAAAATCATTAATGAAAATTGTAAATAACTTATGACCAATTATAGAACCCTGAGGAATTCCACAAACTATATTTTTTAAATCCAGATATTGTATTATCCACCTGAACACATTGTTTTCTATTTTTTTAGATAGCTCTTGATCCAGGACAGAGCTGGCCCTCGGATGCCGTACTTATCCAACTTATTTATTAACTGTCTGTGGTAGGGATGCACCGAAATGAAAATTTGTGGCCGAAGCCGAATAAAATTTAAACGCTTGGCCGAATACCGAATAATGAATGCAGTTTTTCACAATTTTTTAAATATTGCATAAATAGCCTAGAATAAATATTTAGACATGTTTTTCAAATAAAGTAATTTTTTATTGAATATTGACATTTTTTTTAATATTCCAGTAGCCTTTGCTTTTCAAAAAAAGCACAAAGTTTTTCATTTATATTAGGCCTTCAAACAAAACATGCATTCCAAAAAAAAATAAAGTGCATTAGAGTGGATAAACCCACAACAAATGAATTATTGTCCTTTTGGCAAAAGTCTGCTTAGCCACAGTAGATATGCTAATAATGTAAACAGAAGGCTCAAGTAAATCTCAATTAAGTGTGTGCTTGTAACCTCATACACTTATACAGGTAGCCTACACAACAGGCTAATAATGTAAACAGAAGGCTCAAGTAAATCTCAATAAGTGTGTGCTTGTAACCTCATACACTTATACAGGTAGCCTACACAACAGGCTAATAATGTAAACAGAGGCCCCACTAAATCTCAATAAGTTTGTGCATGTAACCTCATACACTTATACAGGTACACAACATATCCCAACGTCACCGCGTCCAAAAATTGCGTCACACGCCACTATTCGGCCTTGTTTTTAACTCATTCCACCGAAGGCCGAATGTGGCTTTTTTTGCCATATTCGGCCGAATATATTCGGTTACCGATTAATCGGTGCATCCCTAGTCTGTGGTCAATGTTATCGTACTATTTCCCGTACTAGAGGTGATTATCACTGACTTAGGGGAGCTGTTTGTTGATGAAGACACGTAATTAGCTGCTAGTTGCTTATCAGCCCGTGACCAAAGATAAATACAGTATCATCCAAAGGGGATCTTCTTTTGTGATCGTCATTGATAGGCATTAATCGGCAACGGCCAATCACATACTTTTCCAGAAAAATGATCCAGTGTCTAAGCAAATTGGTCTGGAAATGATTATTTATTACAAATAATGTATATTAGCTCATCCATCTATGCCAATGCAATTAAATACTCTCCCACTAGAGGGCAGAAGGCACATCATTCGAATGCATGGCCACTGTATATAATCAAGCAACGTGTGTGTGTGCCATTCATCTGCAATGAAAGCCCTAATGATGCAAGGTGTGTGTGTGTTGCAAAGGTGAAGTGAAGATGAACTACCTGTCCAAGCCCTACGTGGCCATGGTGTCCACCTACCAGATGGCGGTGCTCCTCACCTTCAACAACAGCCTGACGGCCTCGTACAAGGAGCTGCAGGACGGCACCCAGATGAACGAGAAGGAGCTGCAGAAGACCATCAAGTCGCTGCTGGACGTCAAGATGCTCAACCACAACTCGCAAAAGGTCAGAGGTCATATAGGACTCGACTTGTGTGAAGTGTGGGCTCAGACCTGGAAGAAGGTTTAGTGCTTCTTGAGGAAGACAGCAACTCCCGGTCAGGCGTGAGTGCGACCGCCTGGTCAAAGTTCTCATTCGGAGGCTTTTCAAAAAGCCAAGGAAAAAGCGAGTATGTTTGAGGGCCGTCCCACCAAATGTGTGCCGTGTGCTTGGTGTATTTCTCTCAAAATGTGACCTTCACTTGTAGCCCGTCTCTTTAATTGTATTCTGCACAAGGTTTTTACAATATTAATTACTCTTGAGTCAAAGTAACAAGAGTGTTGAGTGTAGTACTAATACATGGTCATGTAGTACAGTAATGTGTCGAGGTACCAAGAGTAAGTGGAAGACTACAAACCCTGTTTCCATATGAGTTGGGAAATTGTGTTAGATGTAAATATAAACAGAATACAATGATTTGCAAATCATTTTCAAGCCATATTCAGTTGAATATGCTACAAAGACAACATATTTGATGTTCAAACTCATACATTTTATTTTATTTTTTGCAAATATTAATTAGCTTAGAGTTTCATGGCTTCAATACGTGCCAAAGTAGTTGGGAAAGGGCATGTTCACCACTGTGTTACATCACCTTTTCTTTTAACAACACTCAATAAACGTTCGGGAACTGAGGAAACTTATTGTTGAAGCTTTGAAAGTGGAATTCTTTCCCATTCTTGTTTTATGTAGAGCTTCAGTCCTTCAACAGTCCGGGGTCTCCGCTGTCCTATTTTACGCTTCATAATGCGCCACACATTTTCCATGGGAGACAGGTCTGGACTGCAGGCGGGCCAGGAAAGTACCCGCACTTTTTTTTTACGAAGCCACGCTGTTGTAACACGTGCTGAATGTGGCTTGGCATTGTCTTGCTGAAATAAGCAGGGGCGTCCATGAAAAAGACGGCGCTTAGATGGCAGCATATGTTGTTCCAAAACCTGTATGTACCTTTCAGCATTAATGGTGCCTTCACAGATGTGTAAGTTACCCATGCCTTGGGCACTAATGCACCCCCATACCATCACACATGCTGGCTTTTCAACTTTGCAGTATGGATGGTTCGCTTCCCCTTTGGTCCGGATGACACGATGTCGAATATTTCCAAAAACAATATGAAATGTGGACTCGTCAGACAACAGAACACTTTTCCAATTTGCATCAGTCCATCTTAGATGATCTCGGGCCCAGAGAAGCCGGCGGCCTTTCTGGATGTTGTTGATAAATGGCTTTCACTTTGCATAGTAGAGCTTTAACTTGCACTTACAGATGTCGTGATCAACTGTATTTAGTGACAGTGGTTTTCTGAAGTGTTCCTGAGCCCATGTGGTGATATCCTTTAGAGATTGATGTCGGTTTTTGATACAGTTTCGTCTGAGGGATGGAAGGTCACCGTCATTCAATGTTGGTTTCCGGCCATGCCGCTTACCTGGAGTGATTTCTCCAGATTCTCTGAACCTTTTGATGATATTATGGAGCGTAGATGTTGAAATCCCTAAATTTCTTGCAATGTCACTTTGAGAAAGGTTGTTCTTAAACTGTTTGACTATTTGCTCACGCAGTTGTGGACAAAGGGGTGTACCTCGCCCCATCCTTTCTTGTGAAAGACTGAGCATTTTTTGGGAAGCTGTTTTTATAGCCAATCATGGCACCCACCTGTTCCCAATTAGCCTGCACACCTGTGGGATGTTCCCAATAAGTGTTTGATGAGCATTATCAGTATTTATTGCCACTTTTCCCAACTTCTTTGTCACGTGTTGCTGGCATCAAATTCTAAAAGTAATGATTATTTGCATAAAAACAACGTTTATGAGTTTGAACATCAAATATGTTGTCTTTGTAGCATATTCAACTGAATATGGCTTGAAAAGGATTTGCAAATCATTGTATTTTGTTTATATTTACATCTAACACAATTTACCAAGGAAGTCTTTTACATGTTATTGTAGGATTGTTTGATAAAAACTATTTTTTTTAGCACTTTTATTTTGCATTTAAGCATTTTCTTTCCTGGGGATGCTAGTGGAGACTATGTGGAATGTTGCACCTGCAACTATGAAGACTTCCTCACATGTCTGATCTCCTTCCTCTGGCCGGCAGGAGGAGATTGAAGCCGAATCCACCTTCTCACTAAATATGAGTTTCGTCAGTAAAAGGACCAAGTTCAAGATCACCACGTCCATGCAGAAGGACACACCACAGGTCAGACACTCACCTGGGACACAGAGTCCTGCCTGCTTTCATCGTCAGTCATTTCTTACAAACAACTGCTTTGATACATCAGAGAAGTACGCTAGAATATTAATATTGATACATTACTTTTTCATTGGGCAGAACAAATGGTCAGTAAGACTAAAAGAAATAAAAGGGAGGTCTATGTACTGCAGGGAGTCAAGTTCTGTGTTATAGGACACAAAGCTATCAAAATGACTGTTTATATTTCATCAATTCATTTATTTTGAGAATAAGTTGAACATTTTAAAATATTTTATATACCAAGTAATATAACTTAATATACAGTTAGCTATGAGCATGCTAGCAAGATAACACCAAGTAACAACGTTCATTACTATTAGTAATGGGCAAAAATGTTAGCATCTTATCATTTAGCAGGGTAATTAGCTTGCTAGCACAAGCCATAACCTTTAGTTTTATACTTACAAATTGACTAAAATGCTAACAATTAGCATGCTGGCAAGATAGCACAAGGTAACAATATTCATTAATTTTTGTTATTTTCCCACAATATTGACTGAAATGCTAACAGTTAATATGCTTTAGTAATGGGCGAAAGTGTTAGCATCTTATCATTTAGCAGGGTAATTAGCTTGCTAGCGAGATAGCACAAGCCAAGGTATTAATATTCATAACCTTTAGTTTTATACTTACAAATTGACTAACATGCTAACAATTAGCATGCTAGCAAGATAGCACAAGGTAACAATAGTCATGAATTTTTGTTATTTTCCCACAATATTGACTGAAATGCTAACAGTTAATATGCTTTAGTAATGGGCGAAAATGTTAGCATCTTATCATTTAGCAGGCTAATTAGCTTGCTAGCGAGATAGCACAAGCCAAGGTATTAATATTCATAAGCATGTTAGCATGTTAGTCAATTTGTAAATATAAAAAAATAACCTTTAGTTTTATATTTACAAATTGACTAACATGCTAACAATTAGCATGCTAGCAAAATAGCACAAGGTAACAATAGTCATGATTTTTAGTTATTTTCCGACACAATTGACTGAAATGCTAACTGTTACTTGGCGTTATCTTGCTAGCATATTAACTGTTAGCATTTCAGTACTACACTTGATCTTAGCCAAAAGGCCGACAGTTTTGTCGGAAAATAACAAAAATTCATGAATATTGTTACCTTGTGCTATCTTGCCAGCGGGTTAATTGTAAGCATGTTAGTCAATTTGTAAATATAAAACTAAAGGTAATGATTATTTGTACCTTGGCTTGTGCTATCTCGCTAGCAAGCTAATTACCCTGCAAATGATAAGATGCTAACATTTTAGCCAATTACTAACAGTACTGAACTTTGTTACTTGGTGTTATCTTGCTAGCATATTAACTATGTTTAGTACTATAAGTAATGGGCGAAAAGGTTAGCATCTTATCATTTAGCAGAGTAATAAGCTTGCTAGCACAAGCCATAACCTTTAGTTTTATACTTACAAATTGACTAATACGCTTACAATTAGCATGCTGGCAAGATAGCACAAGGTAACAATATTCATGAATTTTTGTTATTTTCCCACAATATTGACTGAAATGCTAACAGTTAATATGCTTTAGTAATGGGCGAAAATGTTAGCATCTTATCATTTAGCAGGGTAATAAGCTTGCTAGCGAGATAGCACAAGCCAAGGTATTAATATTCATAACGTTTAGTCTTATATTTACAAATTGACTAACATGCTAACAATTAGCATGCTAGCAAAATAGCACAAGGTAACAATAGTCATGATTTTTAGTTATTTTCCGACACAATTGACTGAAATGCTAACTGTTACTTGGCGTTATCTTGCTAGCATATTAACTGTTAGCATTTCAGTCAATTTTGTCGGAAAATAACAAAAATTCATGAATATTGTTACCTTGTGCTATCTTGCTAGCGTGTTAATTGTAAGCATGTTAGTCAATTTGTAAATATAAAACTAAAGGTTATGAATATTAATATCTTGGCTTGTGCTATCTCGCTAGCAAGCTAATTACCCTGCAAATGATAAGATGCTAACATTTTAGCCAATTACTAACAGTACTGAACTTTGTTACTTGGTGTTATCTTGCTAGCATATTAACTATGTTTAGTACTATAAGTAATGGGCGAAAAGGTTAGCATCTTATCATTAGCAGGGTAATAAGCTTGTTAGCACAAGCCATAACCTTTAGTTTTATACTTACAAATTGACTAATACGCTTACAATTAGCATGCTGGCAAGATAGCACAAGGTAACAATATTCATGAATTTTTGTTATTTTCCCACAATATTGACTGAAATGCTAACAGTTAATATGCTTTAGTAATGGGCGAAAATGTTAGCATCTTATCATTTAGCAGGGTAATAAGCTTGCTAGCGAGATAGCACAAGCCAAGGTATTAATATTCATAACGTTTAGTCTTATATTTACAAATTGACTAACATGCTAACAATTAGCATGCTAGCAAAATAGCACAAGGTAACAATAGTCATGATTTTTAGTTATTTTCCGACACAATTGACTGAAATGCTAACTGTTACTTGGCGTTATCCTGCTAGCATATTAACTGTTAGCATTTCAGTCAATTTTGTCGGAAAATAAAAATTCATGAATATTACCTTGTGCTATCTTGCTAGCGTGTTAATTGTAAGCATGTTAGTCAATTTGTAAATATAAACTAAAGGTTATGAATATTAATACCATGGCTTGTGCTATCTCACTAGCAAGCTAAATGATAAGATGCTAACATTTTAGCCAATTACTAACAGTAATGAACATTGTTACTTGGTGTTATCTTGCTAGCATATTAACTATGTTTAGTACTATAAGTAATGGGCGAAAATGTTAGCATTTTTAGCAATGTACATTTGTTTCCTGTTAGCAAGCCGAATACTAATGGATGACAAGTGTTGTATGTGAATCTACCATCTGGTTCACCCTCAAACGTGTCTCGGCTCGCTAGGAAATGGAGCAGACAAGAAGTGCTGTGGATGAAGACCGCAAAATGTATTTACAAGCTGCTATAGTGAGAATCATGAAGGCCCGCAAGGTCCTGCGACACAACGCCCTCATTCAAGAGGTGGGTGCTTCTCTTCTCATCTGCTATACTATCAGGTCACATGACCAGGAAATAGTGTTGAATAAGTGGAAAAGTGTTTGGTGGCAATTCCAACTTTGATCTCAGCGTCCGTCGCTGTGTAGAGTGGCGCTTTCCATCATGTTCAGCAGACTGCATTGCAAAGTGTTGAAGCCAGCCAGCATGTGTCCAATAACTGTCGCCCCCTGCAGGTGATCAATCAGTCCAAAGCCAGGTTCAACCCCAGCATCAGTATGATCAAGAAGTGCATCGAGGTCCTCATCGACAAGCAGTACATCGAGCGCAGTCAGACCTCGGCGGACGAGTACAGCTACGTGGCCTAGGACCCCGGTCTCCCGCGCGACTGTGGACCATGCAGCTTTTAAAAGACAAAATAAACAATAACACAACAAGACTCTGGCATCCCTTTCTTTGGACTGTCGCGGTCTGGCCTGATCCAGACGACAGCTGGGCCCGCACACTCCCGCCCGACTTGTAGTCGTTCCAACTTCAGCAGTGGCGGACGACTCCGGGAGGACGCCGAGGTGCTTGTGGCCGGGAAGGACCGTACAGCGGGGCATCGAGTGGCACATTCATGTTAAAAACCGCCTTTCTTTTCTCACATTTGCAGTTCTTGTGTGTGTTTTTTTTAATGTTCTGGATAGGAATAATATTGTAATAAAACTGCTATACTGACAATTGTATCTACTTTCAGATGTAAAAAGAATGAAATGCTTGTCAAATAAATGAAATGAAATCCCTCAAGACTTGTATTTCCAATTAAATGCACATTTTATGTTATAGGTGTCGGAGTGGTTTTCACTGAGGGCCACATGGCAGTTGTTTGGCCCCAGAGGGTCTTTTCTAACAGTGAACACTATTGTTACACCATTTTTCTATGCATTTTATTAGTAGATTTTTTTTTTAACTAAAATGTAAAATAAATATGGTGAATTGCGATAATTTCACTTCAAAATATAGTGTATTTTAAGTGTAGATGGAAAACCACTACTGCTGTTTTTATGGTTAAAAAATGCAGCTCAGTTGCCAACTTCAGCAGTGGCGGACGACTCCGGGAGGACCGTACAGCGGGGCATCGAGTGGCACATTCATGTTAAAAACCGCCTTTCTTTAAACTAAAATGTAAAATATGGTGAATTGCGATTATTTCAGTTCAAAATATAGTATATTTTAAGTGTAGATGGAAAAACACTACTGCTGTTTTTATGGTTTAAAAAAGGCAGCTCAGTTGCCAAAATTTTACTGTAAAATTAACTTTTTTTTTTACTGTAAATAAAAAAACCCGCAATTTTACAGTAAAAATGTGTCACCTGAGCTGCCAGGTTTTTTTTGCCCCCCCCCCCCACAAATCAACAAGTGTAGATTTTCGGTGTATTACAGTAAATGCCAAAACAGCACCACATTTGATTACAGTTAAAAAAAAAAGTTGTTTTTTCATTTAGAGAGAAATGCTGTAAAAACTACAGTAAATTTCACAATTTGACCATGAAATCTAGTTTTACGTTGCACAATTTGAGGGATAACTTGCTTTGAAATCATTATTAGTATTTATTTCTATTTAAAAAATGGTTTGAACGTTTGACAATATATTGTTACATAATTATAACATTTTTAAGTTAACATAATTTGCGATTACATGGAGTACATATATATTTTTTCTGCCAAAATAGAAATAAAGAATACATTTAGTAAGACAAGTTAAGATTACTTTATTGATACATCTTATTTCCAGGGCCAAATAAAATGAAGTGACGGGCCACGTTTAGACACCTTTGTTTTATATGAATACAACTTTTGGTGCAGCAGAATAACCAAACATGTTATGCTGCCATCAGGTGGCCAAAAAGAGTCACTGCAGGGACATTATGACTGCACTTCTATTGTTGGCCAGCAAGGGGCGACAAAGTGCGGCTTGTACACTAGTAAATAGTTGAGATGTAAAACTACACGAAGTTCCTTCCTGGGAGGAAAAGTGACACCTTTCATATTTTGGGGCCTTTTTTTACATTTGTGTGAACAGACTTGTGCGTTTCCACTGGCTGTGGATACTTTAAAGCAGGGGTCAGCAACCTTTTTGAAAGCTAGAGCTACTTCTTGGGTACTGATGGGCTACCAGTTTGATACACACTTAAATTAATTGCCAGAAATAGCTAATTGCTCAATTTACATTTCGTAAATATATATATATATATATTAAAAAAAAGGGTATTTCTGTCTGTCATTCCTTCGTACACTTTTTTTTCCTTTTACGGAAGGTTTTTTGTAGAAAATAAATGATGAAAAAAACACTTAATTGAATGGTTTAAAAGAGGAGAAAACACCAAAAAAATGAAAATAAAATTTTGAAACATAATTTATCTTCAATTTCGACTCTTTATAATTCAAATTTCAGCCGAAAAAAATGAAGAGAAAAACGCGCTAATTCAAATCTTTTTGAAAAAATTAAAAAAATTATTTATGGAGAATAATTAGTAAGTTTTCCTGATTTAGATTAATTTAAAAATTTTGATGACATGTTTTAAATAGGTTAAAATCCAATCTGCACTTTGTTAGAATATATAACAAATTGGACCAAGCTATATTTCTAACAGAGACAAATCATTATTTCTTCTAGATTTTCCAGGATAAAATTTTTAAAAGAAATTCAAAAGACTTTGAAATAAGATTGAAATTAGATTCTACCAGTTTTTTTTTTAGATTTGCCAGAATAATTTTTTTGAATTTTAATCATAATAGGTCTGAAGAAATATTTCACAAATATTCTTTGTTGAAAAAAACAAAGCTAAAATGAAGAATTAAATTAAAATGTATTTATTCTTCTTTACAATAATAATAATAAAAAAAAATTGAATATTGATTTAAATTGTCAGGAAAGAAGAGGAAGGAATTTAAAAAAGTAAAAAGGTATATGTGTTTAAAAATCCTAAAATCATTTTTAAGGTTGCATTTTTTAATCTAAAATTGTCTTTCTGAAAGTTATAAGAAGCAAAGTAAAAAAATAAATGAATTTATTTAAACAAGTGAAGACCGAGTCTTTCAAATATTTTTTCTTGGATTTTCAAATTCTATTTGAGTTTTGTCTCTCTTAGAATTAAAAATGTCGAGCAAAGCGAGACCGGCTTGCTAGTAAATAAATACAATTTAAAAAATAGAAGCAGCTCACTGGTAAGTGCTGCTATTTGAGCTATTTTTAGAACAGGCCAGCTGCGTGACCTGCTGTAAGCATTAAATACATTAAAAAAAATAATAATTTGACTTATTTTTAACATTTTCGCGACTGAGATCCTCTATTCTCCCCAGGAGCCCTAAGAATTAAAAAAAAAATCCATATATTTTGTTATGGTTTGAAAATGGAAAAATATCAAAATGGCCTCCGCATGTTTCAATGTTTCCGTGTGCGGTCCTCTGTGGAAAAAGTTTGGACACCCCCGTGTTAAAGAATGTGGCGTCAAAGTCAGACCTCGTGTGTCCGTCACTTAATTGCCAATGTCGGCAGGTGTGCGAGGAGCATGGCGGCCATTAGTCCAGCAGGCGCCATTAGAGTGAAGACGGCGGCTCCTACCTGCGAGGAAACATTCCTGCTGCTTGCCGCAACATGTGGACGCCCTCGCCGCGTCACGTCAGCTGGGAGCCCGCCGGGAACTTTGTCTCCAGTGAGTCACCAGCAGGAGGACGGCAGACACCACCCAGCCTCTCGCGGGATATACAACACTTTTATGCCGCCATGACCACCTCAACCTTCTTCCACTTTGCCCGGCATTCGGCCATGAAAGTCACGCTGTGACTTAAACCTTCTTCCATTTTGGCCAACATTCGGCCATGAAAGTCACGCTGTGACTTCGCGCTTCTTCCTCATTCGGCCATGAAAGTGACGGTGTGACTCAAAGCTTCTTCCACATTCGGCCATGAAAGTGACGGTGTGCTTCGGACGCACGCGGGTGGTGGTCCCGTGCGGGGACGGAGACATGACGGTCAGTAGCCTGGTCGCCCAAGCCGCCATGAGGTACAAGAGAGCCATCGCCAAGGTAAGAAGTGCCGCTCATCTCACTTCTCGCTCCGGGGGAGGGGGGGGGGGGGCGGGGACCGGACTTCCTGCGTCAGTCAGGCCGCGATGTGGCGCTTCTTTTCGGGCGAAGAGAGCGCGGGACATCGGCGGTGTGCGTGGAGGTTACTTTCTCGGTTGAACGAGGAGATAACTTTGCACTTCGGAGACACTTTTGTTCACAAATGTGTCTTGTTTGAAAGAACACAAATGGCGGGAGTATTGTTGTTAGTTAGTTACTTATTAAGTTATTAATAGACGTGCTCGGTGTTTGTGTGCAGGTGTGCTGATATCAAACTAACAATATCATGGATGAAACTATTGATATCATCTATCACACTATTAATATGATCATTACACTGTTAATATCATGGATTAAACTATTAATATCATCTACCACACTTAATATTATCGATTACACTATTAATGTCATAGATGAAACTATTAATATCAAGGAGTACACTTAATATCATGGATGAAACTATTAATATGGATGAAACTATTAATATCATGGTTGATACTATTGATATCATCTATCACACTATTAATATGATCATTACACTATTATCAGGGATGAAACTATTATCATCTACCACATTTAATAATATCGATTACACTATTAATGTCATAGATGAAACTATTAATATCAAGGAGTACACTTAATATCATGGATGAAACTATTTATATCATGGATTACACTATTAATATGGATGAAACTATTAATATCATGGATGAAACTATTAATATCATGGATGATACTATTGATATCATCTATCACACTATTAATATGATCATTACACTACTATCAGGGATGAAACTATTATCATCTACCACATTTGATAATATCGATTACACTATTAATGTCATAGATGAAACTTAATATCAAGGAGTACACTTAATATCATGGATGAAACTATTGATATCATCTATCACACTATTAATATGATCATTACACTATTATCAGGGGTGAAACTATTATCATCTACCACATTTAATAATGTCGATTACACTATTAATGTCATTTATGAAACTATTAATATCAAGGAGTACACTTAATATCATGGATTATACTTTTTATATAATCAACTAAACTATTAATATCATGGATGAAACTATTAATATAATCGAACTATTAATATCATGGATGAAACTATTGATATCATCTATCACACTATTAATATGATCATTACACTATTATCAGGGATGAAAATATTATCATCTACCACATTTAATAATATCGATTACACTATTAATGTCATTTATGAAACTATTAATATCAAGGAGTACACTTAAAATCATGGATTATACTTTTTATATAATCAACTAAACTATTAATATCATGGATGAAACTATTAATATAGTCGAACTATTAATATGGATGAAACTATTAATATAATCAATTAAGCTATTAACATCATGGATGAAGCTATTATATCCTGGGTGACACTATTAATAGATTGATAGATAGTACTTTATTGATTCCTTCAGGAGAGTTCCTTCAGGAAAATTAAAGTATCATGGATGACATTAATATAATCAATTAAACTATTAATATCATGGATGAAACTATTATCATGGATTACACTATTAATATGGATTAAACTATTAATATCATTTATGACACTAATATGGATTACATTTATCATGGATTACACTATTACTATCATGGATGAAACTATGATGAAACTATTAATATCATGGATGAAACTATTAATGTCATGGATTACACTATTAATATCATGGATGAAACTATTAATATCATGGAGTACACTATTATCATGGATGAAACTATTATGGATTACACTATTACTATCATGGATGAAACTACGATGAAACTATTAATATCATGGATGAAACTATTAATGTCATGGATTACACTATTAATATCATTGATGACACTTAATATCATGGAGTACACAATTATTATGGATGAAACTATTATCATGGATTACACTATTAATTTTATGGATGAAACTATGATGCAACTATTAATATCACGGATGACACTATTAATATCATGGATGAAACTATTAATATCATGGAGTACACTATTATCATGGATGAAACTATTATGGATTACACTATTACTATCATGGATGAAACTATGATGAAACGATTAATATCATGGATGAAACTATTAATGTCATGGATTACACTATTAATATCATTGATGACACTATTAATATCATGGAGTACACAATTATTATGGATGAAACTATTATCATGGATTACACTATTAATTTTATGGATGAAACTATGATGCAACTATTAATATCACGGATGACACTTGATATCATGGATGAAACTATTAATATCATGGATTACACTATTAATATGGATGAAACTATTAATATCATGGATTAAACTATTAATATCATGGATTCCACTATTGTGATGGATGAAACTATTATCATGGATTACACTATTATCATAGACTACACTATTAATATCATGGATTACACTAATATAATGGATGAAACTATGATGCAACTATTAATATCACGGATGACACTATTAATATCATGGATGAAACTATTAACATCATGGATTACACTATTAATATCACGGATGACACTATTAATATCATGGATGAAACTATGATGAAACTATTCATATCACGGATTACACTATTAATATCATGGATGAAACCATTAATATCATGGATTACACTATTAATATGGATGAAACTATTAATATCATGGATTAAACTATTGTCATGGATGAAACTTTTTTCATGGATTACACTATTATCATAGATTACACTATTAATATTATGGATTACACTAATATAATGGATGAAACTATAATGCAACTATTAATATCACGGATGACACCTTAATATCATGGATGAAACTATTGTCATGGATGAAATTTATTTCATAGATTACACTATTAATATTATGGATTACACTATTAATATCATGGATGAAACTATTGTCATGGATGGAATTTATTTCATAGATTACACTATTAATATTATGGATTACACTAATATAATGGATGAAACTATGATGCAACTGTTAATATCACGGATGACACTTTAATATCATGGATTACACTGTTAATATCACGGATGACACTTTAATATCATGGATGGAACTATTAATATCACGGATGACACTTTAATATCATGGATTACTCTATAAATATCACGGATGACACTTTAATATCATGGATTACTCTATAAATATCACGGATGACACTTTAATATCATGGATGGAACTATTAATATCACGGATGAAACTATTGTCATGGATGAAACTTTTTTCATGGATTACACTATTATCATAGATTACACTATTAATATTATGGATTACACTAATATAATGGATGAAACAATGATGCAACTATAATATCACGGATGACACTTTAATATCATGGATGGAACTATTAATATCACGGATGAAACTATTGTCATGGATGAAACTTTTTTCATGGATTACACTATTATCATAGATTACACTATTAATATTATGGATTACACTAATATAATGGATGAAACTATGATGCAACTGTTAATATCACGGATGACACTTTAATATCATGGATTACTCTATTAATATCACGGATGACACTATTAATATCATGGATGAAACTATGATGAAACTATTAATATCAAGGATTACACTATTAATATCATGGATGAAACTATTAATATCATGGATTACACTATTAATATGGATGAAACTTAATATCATGGATTACACTATTATCATGGATGAAACTATTATAGATTACACTATCAATCCACATGTCTCACTAATACCATGCATTTCAACTTTGTTATGCATAGTATTAGGGGTTAGAGTTCAGGATTTTTCCTGACAACTATATGTATCACAAAGTTTTATTTTTTTTTTTTAAATATCAGTCAGTATCGATAATTATTTATATTTTTATGACTTAATATGAACCAGGAGAAATATACATTAAATGGAAACATTTGTATTTCAAACGTAACCTTCCTGCTGATTATAATCCATATTAGCTATCACGGCAAAAAGGAGAACAATTCCCAAGAAGGGTTGTCCTGATACCAATATTTTGGTACTGGTACCTAAGTGTATTTCGATACATTTAGGTACTTTTCTAAATAAAGGGGACCCCAAGAAATGGCATTATTGTTTTTATTTGAACAAAAAATCTTAGGGTACATGAAACATATGTTTATTATTGCAATTTAGTACTTAAATAAAATGTTAAACATACTAGACAACTTGTCTTTTAGTAGTAAGTAAACAAACAAAGACTCCTAATTAGTCTGCAGTAACATATTGTCATTTATCATTATTATTATTTTGTCTACAATATGAGTGACAAACTAAAAAAATTACTTATTAATGTACTTTTTTTTATTTATTATTAATATCTTATTTTCTCTTAACATGTTCTATCTACACTTCTGTTAAAATGTAATAATCACTAATTCTTCTCTTCTTTGATACTTGACATTAGTTTTGGATGATACCACACATTTAGGTATCGATCCGATACCAAGTAATTACAGGATCATACATTGGTTATAGTCAAAGTCCTCATGTGTCCAGGGACATATTTCCTGACTTTATAAACTTAATATAAATTTAAAAAAAAAAAGGAAAAAAATATTTTGTGATGATAATAAAAAATATCAATGTAATCATAGTATCGACTAAATACGCTTTTGTACTTGGTATCATTGCAGTGGATGTCAGGTGTGGATCCACCCATGGCATTTGTTTACATTGTGACACCAGTGAGATATTGTATCCTCCCACGGTGTGTAGTGAAGCATGTTTAGCAATTCCTCGTCCTGCAGTGATAATGATACTTTATTTGTCGCCACGGTTAGAACAATTTAGTATGTGTGGAGGTACTTTTTGAGTGCATTCAACAATAACGTGATCATTTTGGTGACCATAAACGTAATGTCAAATTTGTTTGAAAACATGTTTTTTTAGAAATATACTGGTGAAATAAAGAGTTGCCTAAATTGACATCCTGTAAAAAAAAAAAACAGTAATAAACTTCACCACTGCAACAACACACATGAAGTACAGCAGGCCAATAATAACTTCCAGAGCACTTGGATCCACATGGATCAGCAGAATGTTGGCGACTGGTCCATTGATCCATGCTTGATACTGTAAATGTAGACGTGCAAGTCACAGCTGAGCCGTGAGACATAATCACTGGTATGAGGGACACTTTTTATTCTTGAACATGCACCAAAAACCTTCTCTAAAGTTGCAGTTTATTCCAGTAGATGTACAAAGTAGGGCTGGGCGATTATTTAATCGTGATGGCTGTTCGAGATTCATCGGAGTTGGATCACGGTGATCAGCTGTCAGCATATTAACTCAATCAAACTTGTATCTTCTTCCGCTTATCCGAGGTGGGGTCGCGGGGGCAGCAGCCTAAGCATGGAAGCCCAGACTCTCCTCTCCCCAGCCACTTCGTCCAGCTCTTCCCGGGGGATCCCGAGGCGTTCCCAGGCCAGCCGGGAGACATAGTCTTCTCAATCAATCAATCAATCAATGTTTATTTATATAGCCCCGAATCACAAATGTCTCAAAGGACTGCACAAATCAGTACGACTACAACATCCTCGGAAGAACCCACAAAAGGGCAAGGAAAACTCACACCCAGTGGGCAGAGAGAATTCACATCCAGTGGGACGCCAGTGACAATGCTGACTATGAGAAACCTTGGAGAGGACCTCAGATGTGGGCAACCCCCCCTCTCTAGGGGACCGAAAGCAATGGATGTCGAGCGGGTCTAACATGATACTGTGAAAGTTCAATCCATAGTGGCTCCAACACAGCCGCGAGAGTTCAGTTCAAGCGGATCCAAGACAGCAGCGAGAGTCCCGTCCACAGGAAACCATCTCAAGCGGATCAGCAGCGTAGAGATGTCCCCAACCGATACAGGCGAGCGGTCCATCCTGGGTCCCGACGAGCGGTCCATCCTGGGTCTCGACTCTGGACAGCCAGTACTTCATCCATGGTCATCGGACCGGACCCCCTCCACAATGTGTCCTGGGTCTTCCCCGTGGCCTCCTACCGGTTGGACGTGCCCGAAACACCTCCCTCGGGAGGTTAGAAATTATTGCAGTAGTAAATAGTCCGGAAGCAATGATGCTCGGTATAATCCTGCTTTATTGACCGTGATCCTACGTGTTTGCTTCTGTGTCAGGCCCGTCCCGACGTAATTAATGTTCAATCAGCTTTGGGCCTGGTCCCCTTTTCCCAGCTGGAAGTGCAAGAAAATACAGAAATATAACAAACACTCGCATATAAGTTAAAACACAACATTTAAAAGGAGCGGGGACTTTGGTTTCACTCTGCTGCAGCTCACCAGTAATCCTGCAGACTTGCAGGCACTCACAGAACGTCTTTATTAGTACTGACTGGGAGAATAATTATTAAACGTGTTTTATGTGTTGGTCCTCATTATTATTTTACAGTACCTTTTAATTAGGGCTGGGCGATAGATATATCGATATACTGGATATATCACGGGTCTGTCTCTGTGCGATATAGAAAATGACTTCCGTATTTCCTTGAATTGCCGCTGGGGCGCTAATTATTTTAAAACCTCTTCTCACTCCGGCGCTTACCAAAGGCATGCGGTAAATTTAGGCCTGCGCTTATAAATTTGAGTGTGATGTAAGGATACCATCATGAAAAGTACATTTAATTAAAAAAAGGTTATTATGGTCTTACCATCCATCCATCCATTTTCTACCGCTTATTATGGTCTTAATTTTACTTATAAATGAAGTCCCTGCGCAGCTCCTTCTGATCAAAAGCATCGATAACTTGTTCAGAGAAGTCTTCCTTATCTTTCTTCAGTTTTAAAAGTCTCTCTGTCTCAATGGAGATCTTCCTTTATTACCTCCTGCTTCCATTGAAAGTCCAGTTTAGAAAACTGTTTTATTTTAGATATGTAATCCTCCATGTTAAAAGTGCAAGCGAGAGGAAAAAATAAAGGATCCCTGCTCACTCTTGCTGCTTGTTGTCACTTCTTCTGCAGCCGAGAAGGATCACTAGCGCCCTCTACCACCAGGAGGCGGGAGTCATTTAATGACTCATATTTGACCCACGCAGCTACGGTATATTAATAAAACATAGCTGCTTACTGTTATTTTTAGCATATTCAATAGCTTGGACCTTAAATCCTACTGAATAGCTCTTAATCTTCTTCTCTTTATGCGATTTCAAATTTTTTAAAATCAGCCTCCTCGATTTTGAAAATGATGACAGTTGAAGTGTCACCCGTGACATGACGAGTTTGACCCGGTGGAAATTCTAGGCAAATGCTAATTTGGCGAAACGAGTTTGACCCGGTGGAAATTCTAGACATGCGCTAATAAAAATAATAATTTGCGCGAAACGAGTTTGACCCGGCGTTAATCCTGAGCCGGCGGCAATGCTAAGCATGCGCTAATTATTTTGCGAAACGAGTTTGACCTGGCAGTAATTCTGTATACTCGGCGGCAATTCAAGGAAATACGGTGTATGAACAAAATGACAGTTGTCAGCTGTGAGCATATACTACCTCCATCAAACATGGCAGACATGTCTGTTACAAGACACTGCAGTAGTAAACAGTAAGCATGCAACAGTACTTGCTATAATCCTGCACAGGACAATCTGACTTTAATTTAAAACAATTTATTGTAATGTTAATCGAGACGGGACAATATGAAGAAATGTAATCGTGATCACCCAGCCCTAGTCCAGAGAGATACTAGCATGTATGATATACTTAAGTGCGATTTTACTGATAGTCAACACTGCAAACACAACCCTGATCCTAGATAATGTCATGTCAGTAGGTTACACAAGATTATTCGAGGTTGTGAACTGGTAGTACAGGGGTCTTCTGAGGCCCTGGTCCCAGTCTGAATGTGTCAATGACGCCAATGACTCCCAGAGCCAATCTTCTCTTCCCCTCGCACAGTCCTGAAGGATCAATGCCAGATTGCTTTGTTGGCCTCTCATACCGTCTCAAGGCTGATGTTTATCCAGCACGAGGCTGATCAAGTAATAATTGAGAACCTCAGCAGGAGAAAGGATGTTATTTTGTGGATGTGCAGCTGCCATACTAGACCACATGGACATGTTTGGGTAGGGAGAACTGGCTGTGGTTGAAATTTGATTCGCCATCAGGCAAGGAAAGACCGCAAACATTTCTGCATTAAAACTTGCTTAACAATGCAGAAATTTGCAACAGACAAGAATCAAGCTCGTTTTCCCATCCTCGTCTCCCAGTATCGGAAGTATATGATGAAGAACAGGAGCGTACATAATGAAAGAACCATATGATATCAACTCATCTGAAGCATCGTTTCCTGGTGTCATTTTTCTGTGGCTCAGCAGCATGGAGGCGACTATTTCATTGATCGAGGCTGTGGGACGTTAAATTTAGTCGCACATCTGTAAGGCGAGTCTTTAAAGCGGCTCTATTATGCAAAACCAACTTTTCTTACCAATTGCTGCCTGGTTTTGTATGTTTGGGAAGTCCTAAACATTGTAAGTCAAACTGTTGAGGTATGGCAGAGATATTCCTAAAACAACCCTGCCTTTCTGCAAACTTACTTCAGTCTATTTGGAATTTGGTTCAAGTGTGTTGTCTGCAGATTATCCATATATGGTAGAAAATGTACCCAAACATCCTTGCGCGAGTCAGCCTATTTTGGTGACTTTTCAAATGATGCTACATATTAGCAGTGATGCTACTTTTTACAGCAACACTTTTGGCCCACACTTGACAAATTACGGTTGTCTGTTCGACATATTCTCACTTGAAGCCAAACCACCGTCAGACGATGGACCCCTGCTGTTTTTCTTGGGAATTAATTATTCTTTCATTTGCACCTTCTTTCTCTCATATTACCACTCGCATGGCTCCGCTAGCATCACAGCTAACGTTACCCATGTTGCTACCTCTCTGCTCTGTGAGGACGTATGTGATGTGTGAGGTGACAGTATGTGACATGTGAGGTGACGGTATGTGAGGTATGAGGTGACAGTATGTGACGTATGAGGTGACAGTATGTGACGTGTGAAGTGACAGTGTGAGGTGACAGTATGTGACGTGACAGTATGTGACGTATGAGGTGACAGTATGTGACGTATGAGGTGACAGTATGTGACGTGACAGTATGTGACGTATGAGGTGACAGTATGTGACGTATGAGGTGACAGTATGTGACGTGTGAGGTGACAGTATGTGACGTGTGAGGTGACAGTATGTGACGTGTGAGGTGACAGTATGTGACGTGTGAGGTGACAGTATGTGACGTGTGAGGTGACAGTATGTGACGTGTGAGGTGACGGTATGTGACGTGTGAGGTGACGGTATGTGACGTGTGAGGTGACGGTATGTGACGTATGAGGTGACAGTATGTGACGTGTGAGGTGACAGTATGTGACGTGTGAAGTGACAGTATATGACGTATGAGGTGACAGTATGTGACGTGACAGTATGTGACGTATGAGGTGACAGTATGTGACGTATGAGGTGACAGTTTGTGACGTGTGAGGTGACAGTATGTGACATGTGAGGTGACGGTATGTGAGGTATGAGGTGACAGTATGTGACGTATGAGGTGACAGTATGTGACGTGTGAGGTGACAGTATGTGACGTGTGAAGTGACAGTATATGACGTATGAGGTGACAGTATGTGACGTGACAGTATGTGACGTATGAGGTGACAGTATGTGACGTGTGAGGTGACAGTATGTGACGTGTGAGGTGACAGTATGTGACGTGTGAGGTGACAGTATGTGACGTGTGAGGTGACAGTATGTGACGTGTGAAGTGACAGTATATGACGTATGAGGTGACAGTATGTGACGTGACAGTATGTGACGTGACAGTATGTGACGTATGAGGTGACAGTATGTGACGTATGAGGTGACAGTATGTGAAGTATGAGGTGACAATATGTGAAGTATGAGGTGACAATATGTGAAGTATGAGGTGACAGTATGTGACGTGTGAGGTGACAGTATGTGACTTATGAGGTGACAGTATGTGACGTATGAGGTGACAGTATGTGACGTGTGAGGGGACAGTATGTGAGGTGACAGTATGTGACGTGTGAGGTGACAGTATGTGACGTGTGAGGTGACAGTATGTGACGTGTGAGGTGACAGTATGTGACGTGTGAGGTGACAGTATGTGACGTATGAGGTGACAGTATGTGACGTGTGAGGTGACAGTATGTGACGTGTGAGGTGACAGTATGTGACGTGTGAGGTTACAGTATGTGACGTGTGAGGTGACAGTATGTGACGTGGGAGGTGACAGTATGTGAGGTGTGAGGTGACAGTATGTGAGGTGTGAGGTGACAGTATGTGACGTGTGAGGTGACAGTATGTGACGTGACAGTATGTGAGGTGTGAGGTGACAGTATGTGAGGTGTGAGGTGACAGTATGTGACGTGTGAGGTGACAGTATGTGACGTGTGAGGTGACAGTATGTGACGTGTGAGGTGACAGTATGTGACGTATGAGGTGACAGTATGTGAGGTATGAGGTGACAGTATGTGACGTGTGAGGTGACAGTATGTGACTTGACAGTATGTGAGGTGTGAGGTGACAGTATGTGACGTGACAGTATGTGAGGTGTGAGGTGACAGTATGTGACGTGTGAGGTGACAGTATGTGACGTGTGAGGTGACAGTATGTGACGTGTGAGGTGACAGTATGTGACGTGTGAGGTGACAGTATGTGAGGTGTGAGGTGACAGTATGTGAGGTGTGAGGTGACGGTATGTGAGGTGTGAGGTGACAGTATGTGACGTGTGAGGTGACAGTATGTGACGTGTGAGGTGACAGTATGTGACGTGTGAGGTGACAGTATGTGACGTGTGAGGTGACAGTATGTGACGTGTGAGGTGACAGTGTGTGAGGTGTGAGGTGACAGTATGTGAGGTGTGAGGTGACAGTATGTGAGGTATGAGGTGACAGTATGTGACGTGTGAGGTGACAGTATGTGACGTGTGAGGTGACAGTATGTGAGGTATGAGGTTACAGTATGTGAGGTATGAGGTGACAGTATGTGACGTGTGAGGTGACAGTATGTGACGTGTGAGGTGACAGTATGTGACGTGTGAGGTGACAGTATGTGACGTGTGAGGTGACAGTATGTGAGGTGTGAGGTGACAGTATGTGAGGTGTGAGGTGACAGTATGTGAGGTGTGAGGTGACAGTATGTGACGTGTGAGGTGACAGTATGTGACGTGTGAGGTGACAGTATGTGACGTGTGAGGTGACAGTATGTGAGGTGTGAGGTGACAGTATGTGAGGTGTGAGGTGACAGTATGTGACGTGTGAGGTGACAGTATGTGACGTGTGAGGTGACAGTATGTGACGTGTGAGGTGACAGTATGTGAGGTGTAAAAAGTTGCACCTGGTTGTCTGTGAGAAGGAGACACAAGAAAGAGTGAGAAGAGCCTGTAGTGTAATGCCAGCAGCTAAAAGCAACTGTGTGAGAACGTCTACTCCAATATCACTATATAGTCATTTTCTGTATCGCACAGAGACAAACTCGCCATATATCGTGTATAATGATATATCGCCCAGCCCTAATTGGACTGGAAGCTTCTCAGAGATGATGAGGCCTCAACACAGTTATGTCATCAGGAGAGAGGCTGCAGTCCGGTACAGATGCCAAGGTAATTATGTGACTAGACCGTGCCAGGCTGGACTTGTGGGTCGATGATGATGTTGATGAAGGAACGCACTGTGATGGATGATAACTGAGGATAGATAAGTTCAGACTTTTAGTCAAGCAGCAGAGATTTTTATTTCATTTCTACCACAGCAGGGAGCAGAGCTCAGGATTGAAGGGAACTCTGACTTGGTAACCTTCCATCATCCTCTCTAGCTTTCCTTTCATTCTTCTCGGTGCTTCTATCTTTATCCCTCCTTCTTGTCTTGCAGCATCAGACCCTTCATCTCATGCTCCTACTCTTTTTACATGAGTGCTCGTCTTGCACTAAAACATCCTTTCTGCTCCACAAGTCACATTATGCTGCAGCTTCCAGTGGAGATGCTCGCTCCTCTGGCCTTGCAGGGATGTCAGGTGTTAAAATGTCAGCGTTGGTAGCCCAGTTTTGTCGAATGTGCTCAAAAAGCACTTGTGCACACACTGAAATGTTTTGTATTAAAATAAATAGATACTTTGTTAGAAATCCCACTATTTTGCATGTTTTGTG
The DNA here is from genome assembly GCF_033978795.1 of Nerophis ophidion. Classification (NCBI taxonomy): domain Eukaryota; kingdom Metazoa; phylum Chordata; class Actinopteri; order Syngnathiformes; family Syngnathidae; genus Nerophis; species Nerophis ophidion. Next base: position 53,018,899 of record NC_084625.1, on the reverse strand, counting down.
TTTATGTTTCACTGATAATGTTTTAGTCTGAGTATTTTATCGGGAGTTTTAACTGTTTTAAAGTAGCTGTAGAGCAGGGGCCGCAAAATAACGTCTCGCGGGCCATATGAAAGTTTAATATTAGTGCGGCCCACGAGTTTTGTATGAATGGCGCTTGACAGCGTTGTCTGCGGAGCTGAAGGAATCTACCAATCACGGTGTGGTATGTGGGCTCTCGAGGGCCGAACATTGACGTCACTTGCATGATGCAAGCAGAGAATCTCCCCACCCCATTTTCTGCAGACAGAGACACTTTTTATTTGGATCCAAAATGGCTCTTTCAACGTTCTGGGTTGCCTACCTCTGCGTTAGTTGAAAAGCGGCAAATGTGTGAAAGCGTTTTCTAACGTGCCTGGCTGCACCTGTCCGTCAGTAATAACAGTCCCCAATAACCTGGACCTATTCAAATCGTTATTTGTTGTTTTTTATTATGTAATTTGCATTGCCTCACATTTGTTAATCCTCATTTTGTTCATTTATATTTGATTTTATTTTGTATTGAAAATAAGAATAAATACATTTAGAAATATATTTTTTAAAGATATCTTTTCTTGTGGCCCAGCCTCACCCAGACTCTGCATCCAGAGTTTGAGACCCCTGCTGTAGAGTGTAAAAACAAGTTGAGTTGATATGCTAAATTGTGTTTTATTATATCTATTAAACCATATCCAATAATGTTTAAACATCACAAAATGCCACAAATTCAGTCAATTGTGAATATTCTGCTCCAAATACCTTCGGCTGTTTCTCGAGGTTGACGTCACTGGAGTAACTCTTCTGCACTGACCGTATTATTAGATCAGTCATACTGGAAATACGCAAAAATTAGAGATGCGCCGTTTATCATTCACAATCCTTATATAAGACATGAATACATATGTTTTTCTTTTTTTTTAATGAGTTATAAGTCGTAAATAGATACTTGCAAAAAACGCCGCTAACAATGTAGTCAGTGGGAGCTCTCTATTTTGCCCACAAAACTCTATACATAACCCTCCAAAACCCGCCAACAATACTTTATCTACATATTGTGACTTGAATATTAACCAAATATTCGCTATGTTGTTATAAGTGCTAACGCAGACAAACTTTTCAGTGGCACAATGATACATCATTATTAATTGTTCATCAAAACAGGAAGATATGGACATCCTATCAGTCATGGCAGTGAGAGCAGGCATTGTACATTAAGGGATCGCTTTTATGTTTGTAGTTTGTATTTCTTCTTTAGCACTTTGCAATACTGCTACAATATGCTTAGTGTTTCATTAAAGCTGGATTTATTTAGCAGAGCTTATAAAACTTGGTAGATCATCCTTGTATTCAGGATTAAAAATATACGTTTCTGGATCATCATTTGTCCAAAGTAATCATTGTTGGCTCTGACAAAGTCCGCAATACTGCAATAAGCACCTATTCTTTTGAAAATGATAGAGAAGCAGTTAAATTGAAATATTTTAACTTTGCAAAGGATGCGGTTTCCAAAATGGCTAAATTGTGTTTTATCATTATGAAGAAGGTAGAGCACAGCTGTAAATGTCACCACTGTGCCAGATAATTTTCAAAACGTGTCAAGTCCCTATAGACTACGAAACATTCTGAAATAATTAAAGAATGCACATATAAATGAATATTTGAGACAAGATGACTATAATGAGGTTTGGGGTTTGTCCGTTCAGCCAGCTGGCACCGGGGTCAATGGCACCAGTGTGGTCCTTATCTAGTTCAAACAGGGCTTCTCCTCAGGGTCAAGGTAGGGACTTCCCTCCGTGGAGATGTGTACAGTTGCACATGCACTGTGTAGACAAACGGGTAGGACACAGGCGTGCAAGGACTTGTGCCAGTCAAAAACATCAGGGACTGAATTCCGAGCTTGTGCGTTGCATGCAAAGCTGCAAGGATTTCTAGCGCTGCTTGCCAGCAACAGAAGCCACATGTCAGCGGGCCAAACGCTCTAGTCATGCCAAGCAATTGCACGACTGGGGTTTTAATATGTCAGGCTATTAGGGGCTAGCTTGTTCAGTCAATGCAAGTTGTCACACCTTTTGGTTTGATTATCTGTATAACTAAGACTAATATTTATGATATAAACCAGTCTTATGGATTCATTGATCTTGTTGTACGTTATTTATTTGAGTGTGTGCCTCAATGGACAATAGACATGACATAGACCCTGTGTTTTGTAGAGTATGATTTCCTACCTCGCCTCGCAGTTTGTAAACTCACAGGTAAATACTCCAGGTAATCATTAGCTAGGGCTGTTCAAAAGGAGGACAATAGACTAGACATGCTACACTTGATGTTGTATAAATCGGTTCCCAGTACACTGTATGTCACAACAAGGCTTTATTTTGTGGAGCAGATTCATTTTTAGACTTTGATAATTGTGGTTTTGAGCAAATGACGCACAATTTTAGAGACTTAGACTTCCTTTATTGTCATTCAAATTTGAACTTTACAGTATAGATTAGGGATGCACCGAAATGAAAATTTGTGGCCGAAGCCGAAACCAAATAAAATTTAAGCTCTTGGCCGAAGGCCAAATACCAAATAATAAATGCAGTTTTTCACAACTTTTTTATGTATAAATAGCCTAGAATACATTTTTAGACATGTTTTTCAAATAAAGTACATTTTTATTGAATATTGACATTTTTTAATATTCCAGTAGCCTTTGCTTTTCAAAAAAAGCACAAAGTTTTTCATTTATATTAGGCCTTCAAACAAAACATGCATCCCCCCCAAAAAATAAAGTGGATTAAAGTGGATAAACACACAACAAATGAATTATTGTCCTTTTGGCAAAAGTCTGCTTAGCCACAGTAGATATGCTAATAATGTAAACAGAAGGCTCAAGTAAATCTCAATTAAGTGTGTGCTTGTAACCTCATACACTTATACAGGTAGCCTACACAACAGGCTAATAATGTAAACAGAGGCCCCACTAAATCTCAATAAGTGTGTGCTTGTAACCTCATACACTTATACAGGTAGCCTACACAACAGGCTAATAATGTAAACAGAAGGCTCAAGTAAATCTCAATAAGTGTGTGCTTGTAACCTCATACACTTATACAGGTAGCCTACACAACAGGCTAATAATGTAAACAGAAGGCTCAAGTAAATCTCAATAAGTGTGTGCTTGTAACCTCATACACTTATACAGGTAGCCTACACAACAGGCTAATAATGTAAACAGAGGCCCCACTAAATCTCAATAAGTGTGTGCTTGTAACCTCATACACTTATACAGGTACACAACATATCCCAGACCAGAACAGATTTGTCAATAACAGTACTTCAGCTTCAGAATAAAAAGAAGGAAACTAACTATGTATAAAACAATTTAAATGTAACACTGCACGTTGGTTGATTGCGTCACCGCGTCAAAAAATTGCGTCACACGCCACTATTCGGCCTTGCTTTTAACTCATTCCACCGAAGGCTGAATGTGGCTTTTTTTGCCATATTTGGCCGAATATATTCGGTTACCGATTAATCGGTGCATCCCTAGTATAGATTAGAACATTTTGTTGAATTAGCTGGTTGTAATGCAGGATTAACGAGCAATAAGGTGCAGAGAGTTTGTATTTCCAAAAGAAGGTGCAGATATAAATAGATAACTGTACATATAAATATATTGCACATTCATGGATGTATGTTATATTGTCCAGCCAGTTAATCCGTTTTTGGGTAAATTGAGGGGATTATTTTAATGCATTCAAGAGTCTTATGGCCTGAGGGAAGAAGCGGTTACAGAACCTAGAGGTTCTGCTACGGATGCTGCGGAACTTCTTTCCAGAGTCCAGCAGTGAAAACAGTCCTTCTGATCTGTAGCAGACATTCTTGTCATTCAAGGCCTGGACAAGGGATATCAATAGTGTTTTTTACAATCAAATGTATATTTATCAAATGATGACCTTTTTAATGTTTCATTATCAGAACATTTCAGTTGAAACTCTAATCATGGAAATACCAAGATATTGGTACCTTGGATTTTTAGTTCCATTGCTACTGTGACAGAACTCGTAACCCAAAATATCTCCACTCAATGTTCTCCATTGCAATAAATTGAAATCAAATTTCCCCCCAAAAACCCTAATAATGAATAAAAACTGGGTTCCCCCCAAAAACCTTTATAATTAATAAAAACTGACTTTTAGATAACAAATATTGTAGCAAAAACAATACAATAGAACAGGGGTGTTGGACTCATTTTAAACGAGAGTCACATCAAAGTTATGGCTGCATTCATATCTCGGAACAATTAACCGATGGAAACTTTGTACCCTCAAAACTGAGGTACTCCTAAGCCGAGTTAGCACCGTGAACTCTTCCACTCAGTTTCAAGTGCAATGACAACGGTGAAAGTTATTCTTGTTGCCGATGCACCTCTCTCTACTGCAACTTTTGGTTTTCTTCTGCACCTTCTTCTCAACGCTAAGCTCTGCACGTTCCTTCCTGTGTTGGCGTTGGAGGGCCAGGCAAATACACCCAGCAGAAGGAATTGTTCCAGGAACATTTTAACAAGGTGTTGATTAAAACGTATTTTGGGCAGGAAGGGCCAATGTTTGTATGCCAGAGCTTAGAAGACGGAAACACTCTTGAACTTGTCATCATGTGCTAAAAGTGTATTTCGATATCCGCCCCTGTCGACACTTTCACCTGTCCTAACAAGGACGGGAGCATTACTCATTCATTCAGCCATGCTCGGCCTGTCAAAGACTTCCCCCTCTGCACAGGGGAAGGTTTCCCTCAGCTACTTCAGGTGTTGGTTTCAAGATCCCTTCCTGCAGGTGAAGGTGCACCTAAAATTCAGTGGGCTATGGATGAAAACTTTGTCATTAGCTTTTGTTTCCATTGCAGTGTTTTGCCCAATAAAATTTAAAATGTCGACAGTGCATTTACGACCTGTAGAGGTTTCCACTATAGGCTGTTTTTGTATTGATTCTTGTAAAATCTAATACAGCGAGACTCCACTTGGAGGAAGATATCACAGCCACCGCTGTTGCCGTTATGTCATTTGCTTATATTGCATCACGTGACTTCTTCCCGGAAGTTAAAAGCAGTGGTAGTCAAGACAAGGTGGTCGTTGTACAGCATGCAGCACACAAACTGAGTACAAAAGAGGCTTAAATCTTCCTGCAAAAAATCCAACATGCAATGGAATAGATCCCTATACTTTATCAAAAAAAGATTTGTGGAGTGATATCAAGGATTATCTATCGGTTGCGTTCCCAGACATATGGAAGTATTGTGCCCGAGACGCCATTCGACACAACAAAACAGACGAAACCTGGAAAAGCATGGAGGTCTGCAACTTTTAATAATAATAATAATAATAATAATTAGCGACAGGAATGAGAATCAGCATCTCCAAGTCCGAGTCCATGGTTCTCGCCCGGAAAAGGGTGGAGTGCCATCTCCGGGTTGGGGAGGAGACCCTGCCCCAAGTGGAGGAGTTCAAGTACCTAGGAGTCTTGTTCACGAGTGGGGGAAGAGTGGATGGTGAGATCGACAGGCGGATCGGTGCGGCGTCTTCAGTAATGCGGACGTTGTATCGATCCGTTGTGGTGAAGAAGGAGCTGAGCCGGAAGGCAAAGCTCTCAATTTACCGGTCGATCTACGTTCCCATCCTCACCTATGGTCATGAGCTTTGGGTCATGACCGAAAGGATAAGATCACGGGTACAAGCGGCCCAAATGAGTTTGGGTCTCTCCCTTAGAGATAGGGTGAGAAGCTCTGCCATCCGGGAGGAACTCAAAGTAAAGCCGCTGCTCCTCCACATGGAGAGGAGCCAGATGAGGTGGTTCGGGCATCTGGTCAGGATGCCACCCGAACGCCTCCCTAGGGAGGTGTTTAGGGCACGTCCAACCGGTAGGAGGCCACGGGGAAGACCCAGGACACATTGGGAAGACTATGTCTCCCGGCTGGCCTGGGAACGCCTCGGGATCCCCCGGGAAGAGCTAGACAAAGTGGCTGGGGAGAGGGAAGTCTGGGTTTCTCTGCTTAGGCTGCTACCCCCATGACCCGACCTCGGATAAGCGGAAGAAGATGAATGGATGGATGGATAATAATAATAATGGATTAGATTTATATCGCGCTTTTCTATTGTTATATACTCAAAGCGCTCACAGAGAAGTGGGAACCCATCATTCATTCACACCTGGTGTGAGGCTACGTCAAGAACATTGGTATCACGACTCTCCAGGATAAATATGGATCGTTTTTGCTCAGGTTAGGTTGCATTTCATGATTTAACTTCAGGTCTACAGCCATGTTTGTTGTTGTTGTTGTTGTTGTTGCATGCGCCGTTTACGAGTAGCGTGCTTTTCTCCGTCTTTATCAAAATATAACTATAGATGTCAACATTGTATGTACTGAAATATTCATTTATGATTGTTTAGCAAAATATAACTATGGATGGTGCTGAAAGATTCACTTATGATTGTCGTCTGTGGTTAAAAGAATACCCCATACCCTTACCTCATTGGAAACCAGGGCCCTGGCAGTTATACTCTGATGGTCTTTAGGATCTGTAGACTCTGAGACTAGGTTAGCGGGAATGGTTGTTGTTATTTCCTTCCTCCAGCTGATAGTAACTAAAGTCCTAGCAAAGGTCAGCTCTGTGGTTTGCGGTGGTTGGACACGTAGTCTGAAGCCAGGCGCCCTCTCAGGTGCGACTCAGTGTTTTGCCAACACCGTATTGCTGCGACTGTGATTGCAGTAACAACAGACGCCCGAGCAGTGGTTGTATGTCGATGGTGCTGCCAATAACTAACTCTGGGACTATAACAAAACGATGGCAAGCTAGAATGTATGATTTTGTTTCTGATAATCACAACAAAAATGCTGTTTACTTATATGTACCGTCATTCCCAAACTGTAGAGCTTACCTGTTTAACTAGTTACTAACTAGTTAGTAGCTAACTTGTTTAAAACAATTTGGCTAACCGGTCTTTTTCAAACCATTTTTGATTTGTTGCGATAGTATACTAGTACCGATATACCGTACAACTCTACTCCCTATGATTATATTTTTTAAATCTGTTCAATTTTTTTGAATTGTTATTCTTTGTTTGTTATTATTATTTTTAGTTTGTTCCCCGCATTCCGCCCAAATGCAGCTGAGATAGGCTCCCACGACCCCGAAAGGGACAGGTAATAGAAAATAGATGGATGTATTGTTTGTTTGTTTTTGTTTTTTTGCTGTTTTTATATTTCCTTTTTTGGGGGGGAGTCATGACATTGTTGGGATATAAACAAAATAATATTATTTTGAGGGCATTGAGGGCAGTCAATTGATTCATGCAAATATGATGTAATAGACCAGTGGACCCCAACCACCTGGCTTGATTGGTACGGGGCCGCAGAATAATTTTTTATAATTTTTTTTTAATTTTAATTTTAATTTTTTTTTATTAAATCAACATAAAAAACACAATATTCACTTATAATTAGTGCACCAACCCAAAAAACGTCCCTTTTTCATGACAAAAAAAATTAAAAATCCCCCCGCCCCCTCCCTGCCGGGCTGCAGGACAAATTATCAAGCGTTGACCGGTCCGCAGCTACAAAAAGGTTGGGGACCACTGTCATCGACGATGATGTATGTCAGTAAAAAAATAAAATTAAAAAAAGGTTTTATGTATTAATTATTAATTATATATTTTTTATATTGTGTTTGTGTGTTGCTCTTATCTGCATTTTGCAGGAAGATCTAGGCCCCTTGTGTACTGAGAGTTTGCACTACTTGCTGTGCAACATCTTGGCTTGGTTGACCACCACTTTTTTTCACTTGACAGAATACAAGCAATTTCCTTTTCTGAGCTGGTTACTGTCTGCCCTAACGCAGTTTCTTCCTGTTGAAAATATTCGAAGTATTTATTTTCTTCTTTCTCTCCGTCACATTTAAATTAGCTTCATGTGAAGGTTCTGGCCTCTCCTCCGGGATTAACCCAGCTAAAATTGTTGGCTTATGGTTCTGCCATGGTTGGAACATTTACAGAACATTGAACTGTGTTTATTACTTTATTTAGCATGTGTATTACTTTATTTAGCTTACCGTATTTCCTTGATTTGCGGCCGGGGCCCTAATTAATTTAAAACCTCTTCTTACTCCGGCGCTTACCAAAGGCATGCGGTAAATTTAGGCCTGCGCTTATAAATTTGAGTGTGATGTAAGGATACCATCATGAAAAGCACATTTAATAAAAAAAAATGTTATTATGGTCTTACCTTTACTTATAAATGAAGTCCATGCGCAGCTCCTTCTGATCAAAAGCATCGATAACTTGTTTATAAAAGTCTTCCTTATCTTTCTTCAGTTTTAAAAGTCTCTCTGTCTCGATGGAGATCTTCCTCCGGCTTCGATTGAAAGTCCAGTTTAGAAAACTGTTTTGTTTTAGATATGTAATCCTCCATGTTAAAAGTGCAAGCGAGAGGAAAAAATAAACGATCGCTGCTGACTCGTGCTGCTTGTTGTCACTTCTTCTGCAGCGAAGTAGTCGTAAGACGGATCACTAGCGCGAGAGTCATTTAATGACTCATATTTGACACACGCAGCTACGGTATATTAATAAAACATACCTGCTTACTTTTCTTTTTAGTATATCCAATAGCTTGGACCTTAAATCCTCCTGAATAGCTCTTAATCTTCTTCCTTTTATGCGATTTTCAATTATCGAAATCCTCCATTTTGAAAATGATGACAGGTGAAGGCATATGCGAATTATTTGGCGAAACGAGTTTGACCCGGTGGAAATTCTAGGCATGCACTAATAAAGAATAATAATTTGCGAAACGAGTTTGACCCGGCGTTAATCTTGAGCCGGCGGTAATGCTAAGAATGTGCTAATTATTTAGCGAAACGAGTTTGACCCCGGCAGTAATTCTAGGCAGGCGCTTACTATAAACTATAGGAAATACAGTAGGTAAATAATGCATGTTTGTTCATATATTCATGAACTGCCCATCTTGTAATGGTGATGCATTGGTGGATGGATGATGTCATCACCACATGGAGGTGTGTTACTATCTAGGCTGCATTGTTGTAGACATGACTGGGAAGTCCTGCCTATCTGTCCTGCACACTACGGCTTCCTCACTAGTTGTGTGTTGGAGTGAGGAGTATGCAGATGTGTAATGGACCTGGACAAGCCGGTTCCTCACTCGTCTGCCTCTTCTGTCTTCCAACCAACTATATTTCCTAGCACTTTGACTGTCATGCCCTGCAGCATTTAAAGCTTTCACTGCTGCTTTTTTGGCGGTTCATGAGAAAAGTCTCTAACCTGCCAGCTCAGTTTTTTTTTTAAATATATATATCTTAGGCTGGAATCTAAGATTTTCTTCCCCGGGCCAAAAGTCAAAACTACATCTATCAACTTTATCCATCTAAGAGTTTACATAAAGCCCAGAATATATCCTTGCTGGGGCTGCAGATGTTGCTCAGCTATGTCACCAATAGTCGGGGGTGCACCACCGTTTTAATTCATTAACTAACTAACCACTCCAAAACAAACAAGGCCTAAAGTAGTAGCACTGAAATGTTATTCTCTTCTGCTGTTTGCTTTGTTAGCAGTAAACAGAAGGCATGATGTAACATTTACACTCCACTACAGAAGGTGTTTCCTTTCTGCCATTGTTGTCTCTTTCAGCTTCTGCAATCTCACAGCCAAATGTTGACAGAGCCATATTGGACCACAAATATAAAAATGTAATTTGCCTGGAGCTGCAAAAAAATTAAGTATTATGTCATGATGTCTATATTAGCCTACTATCAAAATTACTTTAAAAGTCTTACAAGTTTTATAATGAAGACAACACGTGTCTATATTAGCCTACTATCAAAATGATTTAGTCTTATATAAGTGTTATAATGAAGACAACACATGATGTGTCTATATTAGCCTACTATCAAAATGACTTTAAAAGTCAACTAAGTGTTATAATGAAGACAACACATAATGTAAGTGTCTATATTAGCCTACTATCAAAATGACTTTAAAAGTCGTGTATACGTGTTATAATGAAGACAACACATGATGTAAGTGTCTATATTAGCCTACTATCAAAACGACTTAGTCTTATATAAGTGTTATAATGAAGACAACACATGATGTGTCTATATTAGCCTACTATCAAAATGACTTTAAAAGTCGTGTATACGTGTTACAATGAAGACAACACATGATGTAAGTATCTACATTAGCCTACTATCAAAATGACTTAAGAAGTCTTATATAAGTGTTATAATGAAGACAACACATGATGTAAGTGTCTATATTAGCCTACTATCAAAATGACTTTAAAAGTCGTGTATACGTGTTACAATGAAGACAACACATGATGTAAGTATCTACATTAGCCTACTATCAAAATGACTTAAGAAGTCTTATATAAGTGTTATAATGAAGACAACACATGATGTAAGTATCTACATTAGCCTACTATCAAAATGACTTAAGAAGTCTTATATAAGTGTTATAATGAAGACAACACATGATGTAAGTGTCTATATTAGCCTACTATCAAAATGACTTTAAAAGTCGTGTATACGTGTTACAATGAAGACAACACATGATGTAAGTGTCTACATTAGCCTACTATTAAAATGACTTTAATTCTTATATAAGTGTTTTAATGAAGACAACACGTGTGTATTAGCTATATTCGCCTACTATCACTATTGGCCTACAATTACTTTTAAAAGTCTTATAAGTTTTATAATGAAGACAACTCATGATGTAAGTGTCTATATTAGCCTACTATCAAAATGACTTTAAAAGTCTTAAGTGTTACAATGAAGACAACACATGATGTGTCTGTTAGCTATATTAGCCTACTATCAAAATGACTGTGTAGCAGGCTGACACATCTTTGTTGACAGAAATGTTAAAATGTAATATTTATCCTTCAAATTTTTACGACATTGTAAAACCTTAATAAAACGTCTCAGAGGGTGAGATAACTCCTGGAAATGACTGTCTTAGAATGACCAAAGGTAGAGATTTGTGTGTCCAAATTAAAGGAAACGGCAAGCTGTCTTCTTCTAATGGATTTATTACATTCTTGGCAAGCTGGGTAACGTTTGCTGTGGTCTGGAACAACATGGCGCACAAACAACTATCAGACATGCAGCCGATATTACATACAGATGATGTGTCAGGAGACATGCAAATATGAATTAAATACACAGAGGACATAAGTCAAGGAAATTAAATGAACTCAAATTTAGCTACAAACGAGGCATAGTGATGCAATATGTACATGCTGCTAGCCTAAATAGCATGTTAGCATGGATTAGCAGTGACCAAATATGCCTGATTAGCACTCCAACAAGTCAATAACATCAACAAAGTTCACCTTTGCACATTCACACACAGTATAAAACATTTGGTGGACAAAATGAGACAAAGGAGTGGGTTGAAACACGTCTTTCTGTGGCAGCGTCGGAGAAAGTTGTACTACGGTCAGTTCAAGGACCGCTAAAATTAGTAGGATAAAATGGCGCTCACTAAATACTGTCATCAGGGAAGCATGTTTAATATAAACAGTGGGGTTTCTAACAATTATGAATGTTTGTCCTCCTAAATCAGGGGTGCCCATTACGTCGATCGCGAGCTACCAGTCGACCGCGGGGGGTGTGTCAGTCCATCTCCAGCCAGGCTTTTAAAAAAAATAGACCTAAAAATGAGTGATCATCAGTCTTCACCAAGACGTCACTTAAATGACATTCACGGTACCGGAGGGTCTTGTGAGATGACGCTGGCTGCTGCAAGATCATTATTATGAAAATATGACCGAGAGGAAGGCCAGAAACACTTTATTTCAACAGACTCTCGCGCCGTACCTTCCGTCAAAACTCTAAAGGCCGACTGCACATTTCCTATCTTCACAATAAAAGCCCTGCTTCATGCTGCCTGCGCTAACTAAATACAGAGTCTCGGAAAACTGGCGTGCACAAGCGATCCCTCAGAAAGCTGGCGTGCACATCACTTGTGCACGCCAGCTTTCCGAGACTCTTATTTTCTTAGCGCAGGCAGCATGAAGCAGGGCTTTTATTGTGAAGATAGGAAATGTGCAGTCGGCCTTTAGAGTTTTGACGGAAGGGACGGCGCGAAAGTCTGTTGAAATAAAAAGTGTTTCTCGCCTTCCTCTCTGTCATTTTTTCATAATAATGAACTGGCAGCAGCCAGCGTCATCTCACAAGACCCTCGGGTGCCGTGAATGTCAATCAAGCAAGCTACGGAATTTGCCGCCAATGTTTTTCTTGTAAAGTGTATGGAAGCTGGATGAATTAGATGCCAAAAACCAACCACTTTCATGTGGTATTGTACAGAAAGGACAACTTTGTTCCTCCTCCATTTGAAAATGTGGGCGTTATCATCATTACTGTCTGATTCCAATCAATGCAAGTCATCAGAATCAGGTAATACACCAACTTATATTCTTGTCTTCGTGAAAGAAAGACATCTATATGTGTTACACGTGCTTGTATTATCATTAAACACATTTAACTTGTTTACAAAAATGTCTCTTTCATAAATAAATAAATATAAATGATATATATAAATGAGGTAGATCCCCTCGAGTTGGTCAATTGAAAAGTAGCTCGCCTGCAGAAAAAGTGTGGGCACCCCTGTCCTAAATAAACCATATTCAAACTAAACATATATTTTTTCCCTAATCTGTTTTTTTAATTTTCATACATTTTTGAAAAAGCTTCAGGGAGCCACCCGGGTTGCCGACCCCTGTCTTATGGGGATATTCTTATGACCTTTTTTGAATATCTGCAAAGTACATGCACGAGAGATGGAAGACTTGAAGACTATTGGCCAGAGATGGTCAAATATGATTCCGCTCATCAGGACTTTGCCAAATGAAGTCATCACGAATGCAAAGCAGATTGGTTGTGAGTGACAGAGGAAGGTTTGCTGTCCTGTGATCTCATGTTGCTCACACAGCTGCAGCACATCAGCCTCAAATCCTCTTTGCTTCAATAAGTGTGCTTGCAAATGTTTCCACTCGGATCTAAAAGTGTCTTGCAGCATATCATTACTGTATTAGGCATGCTTTTTTGTCAAGAATTGCCTTCCAAAAGGTCTGATTGAAAACCCAATTAGTATTTCTCAATGTAAGTATCAACAAATATTAACACAATGCACATTTGTAGAGAATACTTACAGAAAACAGTGTGAAATACTAAAAAAAAGACAATTAAAATGGACCAATGAACATTTAACATTAGAGGTGCAACGATTAAGTTGACAAAACTTGTCAATAAGATTACCGTATTTCCTTGAATTTCTGCCGGGTGTAAAGTACGCACCTGCCTAGAATTACTGCCAGGTCAAACTCGTTTCGCAAAATAATTAGCGCATGCTTAGCATTACCGCCGGCTCACGATTAACGTCGGTTCGAACTCGTTTCGCAAAATATTATTTTTATTAGCGCATGTCTAGAATTTCCGCCGGGTCAAACTCATTTCGGCAAATTAGCATATGCCTAAAATTTCCACCGGGTCAAACTCGTCACGTCACGAGTGACACTTCACCTGTCATCATTTTCAAAACGGAGGAGGCTGATTTCAATAATTAGAAATCGCATAAAGCAGGGAGGGGTAGGGAACCTGTGGCTCTTTTGATGACTACATCTGGCTCTCAAATACATCTGAGCTGACATTACTTAACACGATTAGTAATGGATAATTCCGCCAGTAATTGGTGTTAAAAATAATGTTTAACGTATAAAACATTCTTATGCATTTTAATCCATCCATCCGTTTTCAACCGCACCTGTTCAATAAGTCACATCAATGCTAAGAAGTCCATCCATCTATTCTCTACCGCTTGTCCCTTTTAGGGTCGCGGGGGTTGCTGGAGCCTATCTTAGCAGCATTTGGGCAGAAGGCGGTGTACACTCTGGACAAGTCGCCACCTCATCTCGGGGCCAAGACAGATAGACAGACGACATTCACACTCACATTCACACACTAGGGACCATTTAGTGTTGCCAAAGAAGTATTTTATTCATCATTGGTTAGCTTCAGAATAAAAATGATATAAAATATAAGACTTATACTCTAAAAATGTAGGTCTTACTTAAAAAATGCATGCATTTAGTTGCATTCAGTGTTAAAACATATGATACGGCTCTAACGGTAATACACTTTAAAAAATTTGGCTTTCATGGCTCTCTCAGCCAAAAAGGTTCCCGACCCCTGGCATAAAGGGAAGAAGATTAAGAGCTATTCAGTAGGATTTAAGGTCCAAGCTATTGGATATGCTAAAAAGAACAGTAAGCAGCTATGTTTTATTTATATACCGTAGATGCGTGTGTCAAATATGAGTCATTAAATGACTCCCGCGCTAGTGATCCTTCCTGCGACTACTCGGCTGCAGAAGAAGTGACAACAAGCAGCAAGAGTTAGCAGCGATCCTTTATTTTTTCCTCTCGCTTGCACTTTTAACATGGAGGATTACATATCTAAAATAAGAGTTTTCTAAACTGGACTTTCAATCGAAGCAGGGGGTAATAAAGGAAGATCTCCATCGAGACAGAGAGACTTTTAAAACTGAAGAAAGATAAGGAAGACTTCTCGTCTAAGTTATCGATGCTTTTGATTAGAAGGAGCTGCGCATGGACGTCATTTATAAGTAAAGGTAAGACCATAAAAATGATTTTTTTTAATTCGATGTGCTTTTCATGATGGTATCCTTACATCACACTCAAATTTGTAAGCGCAGGCCTAAATTTACCGCATGCCTTTGGTAAGCGTCAGAGTGAATAGAGGTTTTACGGTAATTAGCGCATGCTTGCCTTTACAGCATGCCTTTGGTAAGCGCCGGAGTGAGAAGAGGTTTTAAATTAGGATCCCGGCAGCAATTCAAGGAAATACGGTAATCGCCGACGAAGGATATAATGATAAACAGTAGCTCTCGCTCGATATGTAGCTAGCTAAATTGTTATGAATACAAAAGACATTAACGTCTTTCCCTGTTAGAAAAAGTCATACGCATATAGACACTTTGCTGTCTGAGCAACTTAGCTCTTCAATGCTGCACACTGAACCTACACGGGGAATCAGCACCTCCAAGTCCGAGTCCACGGTTCTCGCCAAGAAAAGGGTGGAGTGCCGTCTCCGGGTTGGGGGGGAGATCTTGCCCCAAGTGGAGGAGTTCAAGTACCTGGAAGTCTTGTTCACGAGTTAGGGAAGAGTGGATGGTGAGGTCGATCTTCAGTAATGCGGACGCTGTATTGATCCGCTATGGTGAAGAAGGAGCTGAGCCAGAAGGCAAAGCTCTCAATTCACCGGTCGATCTACGTTCCCATCCTCACCTATGGTCATGAGCTTTGGGTCATGACCGAAAGGACAAGATCACGGGTACAAGCGGCCCAAATGAGTTTGGGTCTTTCCCTTAGAGATAGGGTGAGAAGCTCTGTCATCCGGGAGGAACTCAAAGTAAAGCCGCTGCTCCTCTACATGGAGAGGAGCCAGATGAGGTGGTTCGGGCATCTGGTCAGGATGCCACCCGAACGCCTCCCTAGGGAGGTGTTTAGGGCACATCTGACCGGTAGGAGGCCAAGGGGAAGACCCAGGACACGTCGGGAAGACTATGTACCCCGGCTGGCCTGGGAACGCCTCGGGATCCCCTGGTAAGAACTGGACAAAGTGGCTGGGGAGAGGAAAGTCTGGGCTTCTCTGCTTAGGCTGCTACCCCCGCGACCTGACCTCAGATAAGCGGAAAAAGATGGATGGATGGATGGATTGAATGAAGCGATTGTCTTGCTGCTGTCTCCCACATTCATCCAGGTCATTGTCTTTTCACCTCATTCTTTTTTGGCCTGATTCAGAGTCCATTTTCTCTCTTTGTAGCTTTGATGTAAGCTACCTCGCTACATGCCTCTAAAAGTAGCTCAGCTACTGGAAAATGTATTTAGGCTACATGGCTTAGCTACATGTAGCTTGCTACTGCCCACCACTGCTTGAAGCACATATTTGTATATATTATCCTAGCTGCTCAACTCAATCAACAGTTCAATACTTAGCTAAATATTTGGCAAGTCATGTGACTTGTAGTCAATTGACTGTCATTTATAAGGGAGATGGCAATATTTCCCAACATTCTCTGCACTTACCGATAACTAATATCACGTCGAATACATTCTTGGAACTCTTCTCTGAATGGTGGTGGGTGGATCTACATTTCTGCAAACCACAAACTACTCCTGTCACCATTTTCCACATCATCCTCTGTAACCACGACGACCACCCAATGGCTCTGTGCCAGTTCCCTTCCCCACCACGCCCACCTTTTTAACAGCACTGGTCTTGAAGAGTGCTACAAGCCTTGGAACAGACGCCATGAAAACATTTCTGGGGAGAGTCCGGGCAGAAGAAGTCGAATGCGGGTTAAAGGGGAACATTATCACAATTTCAAAAGGGTTAAAAACAATAAAAATCAGTTCCCAGTGGCTTTTTGTATTTTTTGAAGTTTTTTCAAAATTTTACCGGTCTCGGAATATCCCTAAATAAAGCTTTAAAGTGCCTTATTTTCGACTCTCTGCGAAGACACTGGCCATTTCCCTGTGACGTCACACAGTGCTGCCAATGTAAACAAACAATGGGAATACCACAGCAAGATATAGCGACATTAGCTCGGATTCAAACTCGGATTTCAGCGACTTAAGCGATTCAACAGATTACGCATGTATTGAAACAGATGGTTGGAGTATGAAAATATTGAAGAAGAAACTGAAGCTATTGAGCGGATAGCTATTGACGCTATTCATAGCCATAGCATGGCCGAAATAGCTGCGTTAGCATTGCCAGTAAAATGTGCGGACCAAACGATCAGGATTTTCGCATCTTTTGACACTGGACCAACTTAAATCCGTCGATTGGTAAGTGTTTGTTTCGCCTTAAATGTGGGTGGAAGGAAACGTAATATAGTTGCAAATGCATCTGCAGGTTATCCATACATCTCTGTGCCATGTCTGCCTTAGCACCGCCGGTAAATAGCATGTTAGCATCGATTAGCGTAGCATGTTAGCATCGATTAGCTGGCAGTCAACATCAACAAAACTCACCTTTGTGATTTCGTTGACTATCGTTGCAAATGCATCAGCAGGTTATCCATACATCTCTGTGCCATGTCTGTCTTAGCATCAAATGTGGAGACACTCTGGTACATTCAATGGGGGTCTGGCGGCAGATTTCTTGCCAGTGGTGCAACTTGAATCCCTCCCTGTTAGTGTTGTTACACCCTCCGACAACACACCCACCAGGCATGATGTCTCCAAGGTTCCAAAAAATAGTCAAAAAATCGGAAAATAACAGAGCTGAGACCCAGTGTTTGTAATGTGTTTAAAATGAAAATGGCGGGTGTGTTACCTCGGCGACGTCACATTCTGACGTCATCGCCTCCAGCGCGATAAACAGAAAGGCGTTTAATTTGCCAAAATTCACCCATTTAGAGTTCAGAAATCGGTTAAAAAAATAGATGGTCTTTTTTCTGCACCATCAAGGTATATATTGACGCTTACATAGGTCTGCTGATAATGTTCCCCTTTAAAGCCGGTTTCTCTGACATCACTTCAGGCTGAAGCACAGTCATTTGTGTCTGACTTTGGTGAGCAATTGTCAATAAAACAGAAGTCAATTATTTTATTATTTAAGAATAGACCCAATGGACAAGACTTTTGTATTATGAGTATTGGACAATTTCATCAACTGGTAGAGTTTAATGTCCTACATGTACAAAGCACATGCAACACTTCTACCAAAAAACTTTCAAAACTGATTTGTAAACAAGAGAAGGTAATTCTAATTTGAAAGGAAGTGAGATCTTTAATAAATCTACATTTAGAACATTCTGGGCTTCCCTGCTTAGGCTGCTATCCCCGCGACATGACCTCCGATAAGCGGAAGAAGATGGATGGATGGCCATTAGAACAGTCACAATGAAATTAAGTTTTTCAATCAGAGGTTAGTTTGTGGAACAAACTTGTTAGTGGAATAAAACAATGTAAGATTGGCTTTGTTGTCGCCAACATTGGAAGTAAATTATTTCATACAATTGTTACATACAATACAAATCATACATGCTACAAATAACAGAATAAATGAAAAAGATAGTTTGACAAAAACCGACTTTGAATCTCAGTAAAACTAAAATAATGATATTTGGTAACAGCAGAAGGGAAAGTCAAACAAATACAAATAGACCGAGTAAATATTGAAAGGGTAAAAGAAAACACATTTTTGGGTGTAATAATAAATGATAAAATGAACTGGAAACCTAATGTTTTAATATCTGTTAGAATATACAACAAAGTAGGAAGAATTACGTCACAAATGAATAAAGCAAAACATGTTCTGTACCAAAAATCACTTCATATTCTGTGCTGCTCACTAGTGTTACATATCTGATTATTGTGTAGAAATATGGGAAACAACTAAAAATGTACACTTCATGCACTAACTGTTACAAAAAAGATCAATTAGAATAACACATAATGTTAAAAAGCATTCAGTTAGTTTTGCTGACAGCTGCAGAAAATAGTCTGACAGAGTAATTGGATACTCGTCAATTACCACTCAGTTTTCTGGAATTAGCAGCTTTTTTTCTTCTCACCTTTCTTCTTCTTTTCTCCACTATTCTTTTACTTCTTAATATATACTTTCACATCATGCCGCTCATCTCGCATTACACTATTTTTATTTTCCATCTTTTTTTTCTCCAAATGTGCTGCATTGAGCCAGTAGACTAAAATAGGAGCTGAAGGCAAGAGGGTGCCCGAGTATATGCCTGACAATAAATGCAGTGAGGCTTGAACGGTCAGTCCATTAGCAGCAGTGGGAGGAGCAGCCTGCAGACTCAATAATGTCCAATATTCTTCTGTAAGAGCCGAGTCTTCTCATGGGAAAATTATTCAAACCATCTGAAACTTGTCTTCTGTTTAAAAATAACAATGGTGTCTTTGTCTAGTGCCATGACCCACTCTTGGGTTACAACCCACTAGTTTGTAACAATTAACCATGACCCACTCTTGGGTTACAACCCACCAGTTTGTAACAATCAACCATGACCCACTCTTGGGTTACAACCCACCAGTTTGTAACAATCAACCATGACCCACTCTTGGGTTATAACCCACCAGTTTGTTACAATCAACCATAACCCACTCTTGGGTTACAACCCACCAGTTTGTAACAATCAACCATGACCCACTCTTGGGTTATAACCCACCAGTTTGTTACAATCAACCATGACCCACTCTTGGGTTACAACCCACCAGTTTGTAACAATCAACCATGACCCACTCTTGGGTTACAACCCACCAGTTTGTTACAATCAACCATGACCCACTCTTGGGTTACAACCCACCAGTTTGTAACAATCAACCATGACCCACTCTTGGGTTACAACCCACCAGTTTGTTACAATCAACCATGACCCACTCTTGGGTGTCAACCCACCAGTTTGTTACAATCAACCATGACCCACGCTTGGGTTACAACCCACCAGTTTGTAACAATCAACCATGACCCACTCTTGGGTTACAACCCACCAGTTTGTTACAATCAACCATGACCCACTCTTGGGTTACAACCCACCAGTTTGTAACAATCAACCAAGACCCACTCTTGGGTTACAACCCACCAGTTTGTAACAATTAACCATGACCCGCTCTTGGGTTATAACCCACCAGTTTGTAACAATCAACCATGACCCACTCTTGGGTTACAACCCACCAGTTTGTTACAATCCATCATGACCCACTCTTGGGTGTCAACCCACTAGTTTGTAACAATCAACCATGACCCACTCTTGGGTGACAACCCACCAGTTTGTATTAATTAACCATGACCCACTCCTGGGTGTCAACCCACCAGTACGGAGGATCTAGTTAAGGTATTGGAAGAGCATGCTAACACAGAATATTACAGTTTGCAACATACCAAATGCTCTAGGTTATGTTTACTGAGGGCTGGGCGATAAAACGATATCAATGTGTATCGCAATAGACACTGAAAAAACATGTTAGGTAAAAATTTAATTAAAAAAGATATACATTTAATATCGGAAGAAACCGGAATTGCGAAGCAAGATTGGTTGCGTGAACAAAGACACTCGCTCTCTGGTAACCGAGCAACACAGGAAGTGATCAGTGATCAGTGGGAGTGACATGCTAACAGCCAATCAGGTCACAGTATCAACTATTGTTTTGGTTGCGTCATCTCGTTGTCTGGCAGCAGATTCTCTGCATGGACTGCGATAAGGAAACCTGATCTGAGTTCTGCAGAGAGTGAAGAAGTTGTCTGGGTTTATTGTTTTTGTTGTTGTATTGAGTCTTGTCCATACTTCTTTATAATCAGAGGAATTTATATTATAAATAGAAATGTTTACATTGAATCCTTTTTTTTCTCCTGTTCCTTATTTTGATGGGTCATAAAAGATATCAATAGTCATGAATATCAAGGGATATAAAACGGGTACATGGTGTTTCCAGCCCTATGTTGCCATGACACTTTGTGTTCCGCACGACTGGAAGAAATAATTGACCGTGTTGTGATTTGAAGACCGAAGTCAGACATTGTGCCACAAAGTCACATGTGTGTGTGAATTGTTGTCGACATATTTCCAGAGTGATGTCAAGGCTGACGGAAGTAATGTTTTGTTTTTCCAACGCCTCGACATGTTTGCACTGGTGTCCTACAGAGCCTTCCAGTGTGAGCAGGAATGTGTTTTTAGTAGGGGTGGGCAAATTAATGCGTTAATTACGAGTTAACTCATCAATCTATTAACGCCGACAATTATTTTATCGCACATTTGCGTATGTTGTTTACATACTTTTATTTTGTTAACGCCTTTTCTTAACAAGATGGCGTCGCCCGGCGTGGAGGGGCTCTTGGTAAAGATGGAACTTTTGGCAAAAATACCGGACAATTCTGCAAATTTCATGGCTGGCTTACAGCGTGGTCACTCCGGGATCACTTACGACCGCCAGACAATTCTGGATGTGGATAGATCGGGCCGTTTTGGACTGAATGAGGCGTGCTTGCTAGAGCGGCTAGCTAGCATGGGAATACTTTGCCGGCTACATCCAGCGGCCTGTGAAGCAGCGGAGTATATGTGTTGTCTGTCTATTTATGAATAATGCAGACCAGGAGTGTTGGCTGAGTTCTTAACGTTTGCTTTCAGAGCGTGCATATCACAACATACAAGATGCCGTCATGGCGACACAACCTATACATGCTCCTCACTCCTGTTGCATGCTGGGTAGGGTAGTTCTTTTTTTCCCTGGCTCATAACATCACAATATAGTACCATGTATATGATGCCTTCAGTTTATCAAAGCACCAAGCAAACAATCGGAAAATTCCCATCATATCAATTCCTAAATATGGTCATAATTATTTTAAGTGCACTACGCAGAATAAACACAACATTATTAATATTGCTACTACGGATAATTTGATCCAAAACTCCCTAAAACAGCCCACTACCTATAATATAGGTTTTTTAAACATAAGATCCCTGATAAAAAAAAAATGTTTCTGCTGTTACCTCAGAAATTGCCTGTTCAGATGTTATGATTGTGGCTCAGAGATTTGTATGTAGATTATATTTATTTTCCATAACAAACAGGATAACTTAAATACCCTGGCAGTGGCAATAAGCTTAAATGTTTGTATTTACATTTTTGGAGTTGATTTTCATCAAATATGCTATTTAACTGCTACTGTTTAACAAGGACTGATTTAAATTGTGTTTGCACAACAAATGTTTTGGCGCTTTTGTTCATGTGGGAGAATATTCCAATAAAGGTGCACTACACACTACTTTTGAATTCATTATTGGGCTTTGCGTATACAATGCAGTTAATCGCGATTAATCGGAGAAATAGTGCGATTAACTTTGATTAAAATTTTTAATCGTTGCCCAGCCCTAGTTTTTAGTCATATTTGTCAATATATTTACAAAAGGGTCGTCAAAATTAATGATAATAATATTAATCCGATAAACATATTTGATGCAATCATCTTATTTTCAGCATAATGACTCAAAATCCCCAAAACATCCCTGGCAACACATTTGGGGCAGGTGGTCTAAGTCTCACATCCAGCACAAATGGGCTGGAGACCCGGTGGTCGGAGAACCAAACAACTCAATATGGAAGACACGAGTACATTCATTAGTACTGCGATACTAATTAATCATATTCGGTACTATACCGCCTCTGAAAAGTACCGGTCCCCCCGTACCCTTGTCGTCACAACGTTGTGTCATTGCTGGTTTACGAGCAGAATAGCATGTTCGGCAGCGCGCGCGCACCGAGTACTTCCAAGCAGACACAGTGTGCAGACAGAAAAGGGAGATTGGACGCATTTTGGCTTAAAAAGTAAAGATAAAGATGAAGTTATAACACTGAAACACCCGCAGGAAGAGAAGCTTTAAGACATGGCTAGCTAGCAAGCGGCTAAAGTCCAGCCAAGGTCGACAGTGTTTTAGTTATTTCTAAATCACTAATCCTGGCCTCCATGGCAACAAATAAAGTTTCTCACCAGTGTCGACATGTAAACAAACGCCATTGGTGGATTTACACCCAACACCCACTGTAATGATATCAAGTACATTAGCGTATCCCGTCAATACTACTATGATTACGTCGATATTTTTTAGCATCATATTTTCTTTCGTTTTTCAAAAATGTATATTATGTTTATAAAGTCAGGAAACATGTCCCCAGACACATGAGGACTTACATCATGTATATATTACATGTTGTTATGAATGTTATTACATGGCATATATACTTACATCATGTATACATGTTATTATGAATGTTACTACATGACATATATACTTACATCATGTATATATTACATGTTATTATGAATGTTACTAGATACTACATATATACTTACATCATGTATATATTACATGTTATGAATGTTACTAGATACTACTTGCCGTAGCATATATGACATGTTATAAATGTTACGACATGCATATATACTTACATCAGGTATATATTACATGTTGTTATGAATGTTACTAGATACTACATATATACTTACATCATGTATATATTACATATTATGAATGTTACTACATGACATATATACTTACATCATGTATATACAGTATTACATTATTATGAATGTTACTAGATACTACATATATATTAAATTACATGTTATTAATGTTACTACATGACATATATACTTACATCATGTATATATTACATGTTATTATGAATGTTACTAGATACTACATATATACTTACATCATGTATATATTACATGTTATTAATGTTACTAGATACTACTTGCCGTAGCATATATGACATGTTATGAATGTTACGACATGGCATATATACTTACATCATGTATATATAACATGTTGTTATGAATGTTACTAGATACTACATATATACTTACATCATGTATATATTACATATTATGAATGTTACTACATGACATATATACTTACATCATGTATATATTACGTTATTATGAATGTTACTAGATACTACATATATATTCAATTACATGTTATTAATGTTACTACATGACATATATGTTTACATCATGTATGTATTATATGTTATTATGAATGTTACTAGATTCTACATATATACTTACATCATGTATATATTACATGTTATTAATGTTACTACGTGATATATATACTTACATCATGTATGTATTATATGTTATTATGAATGTTACTAGATTCTACATATATACTTACATCATGTATATATTACATGTTATTATGAATGTTACCAGATACTACATAAATACTTACATCATGTATATATTACATGTTATTATGAATATTACTACATGACATATATACTTACATCATGTATATATTACATGTTGTTATGAATGTTATTAGATACTTCACATATATTACATGTTATTATGAGTGTTACTACATGACATATATACTTACATGTATATATTATATGTTATTATGAATGTTACTAGATACTACATATATACTTACATCATGTATATATTACATGTTATTATGAATGTTACTACATGACATATATACTTACATCATGTATATATTACATCTTATTATGAATGTTACTAGATACTACATATATACTTACATGTTATGAATGTTACTACATGACATATATACAAGTACTTACATCATGTATATATTACATGTTGTTATGAATGTTACTAGATACTACATATATACTTACAACATGTGTATATTCCATCCATCCATTTCTACCGCCTATTCCCTTTTGGGGTCGCGGGGGGCGCTGGTGCCTATCTCAGTTATAATCGGGCGGAAGGCGGCGTACACCCTGAACAAGTCGCCATCTCATCGCAGGGCTCAAGTGTATATTACATGTTGTTATGAATGTTACTAGCTACTACACGTATATAAAAACTTAATGGCAGTGTTTGGATGTTTTTTAAGGGCTTTAGAGGCAGACTCCGATCAGCTCCATTGTGAGCGGACTTTTGATCGTATTTACTTACTCTTTCGAATGCATACAAAAACAAAACCATGTGTATTTGTCTTACATCGTGATTGTGAAGGATGGGCAAAATTCCCCAAAAAGTGCAGTTCTCCTTTAAGTGAGGGATGGGGCCAAAACTGACTCCGCTCACACTGGGAAGGTTTATGTCATCAAAGATTCCAGGAGCGAGACCCCAGTTGCTCTTGTTGCTTTAGCATCGGCGGTTTCCTTCCTCGGCCCTGAGCACGTCATGACCTCATGAAGCAGACCGCAAAAGACTCCCCCCATTCAACACGTGTCAAGACAATAGTGCACTTTAAACCGTCCGTGTACCTGATTGCTCCTCATGTTCCTAAGAGAAGGGTCAAGTTTCAGAGCGTGTGGTCTCCATGAGCTAACGTTGTACGTTGGTGGTAGTGCAGATGTGGCGCTGGGCTGTCTGAACACGCTCCACCACGCCCTCCTCCTGGGATCATGATGTCTGCTGCACATATGTTCTCCTTCAACCCACTTTCTGTAGTCTATGTATCATGTCATGGAGCTGCTTTGCTCCACATGTTTCATAGACTTTGTTCTACAGACCATCTTCCAGTTCGTTTCTGACCGCCTCGACAAATTTACCCCCAGAAACCCCCCTTCCACCGCGTCTCCACCCAGTCATCAATCTTGTAGTTTTTAGTGCTTCCATAACGAGTGTACCGACAGATGTAAGTTAGAACTAGGGTTGAAGGGTATACCGGTACTAGTATAGTATCGCGGTACTAATAATAATAGTAATAATAATAATTAAAGCTGCAAGCAGCGTTGGTCGGGTCCGCCTTTGGCCGCTGCCAAGCCCTGGTCTAATTCAGACCTACATAGAAGTCTTTGTTTCATGTCTCTACGACATTCCTAACAGAAGTTACAAGCAGTTTTGTCTGGGTTTTTTCCTAGGGGGCGCTGGAGCGCAATTTTGACTTTTGGGGTTTGTTTTTTTATTAGATGGCAATTTTCGCCAGTCCTGATGTGTGTGTAAAATTTGGTGAGTTTTGAAGCATGTTAAGGGGGTCCAATTACAGATCGGCGTTTCTGGATGTTGTTGATAAATGTCTTTCGCTTTGCATAGTAGAGCTTTAACTTGCACTTTGAAGCATGTTAACGGGGTCAAATTACAGCTCAAAGAGGCGGCGGAATAATAAAGAATAATAAAACCTTAGAATTACAATAGGGTCCTCTGTCCCAAAGGGACATTCGGTCCCTAATAATGCTGTAAAATACACTGTATGTATATTATTGTACACAAACACATTCTGGGCCATTTTGGTTTATTCATCTTTATTCCCTGCAAGCCCTGACTTTCTACCTTTTTGTCATCATTTCCATCACTAAAGAATCAGTCTGTATAACCTCTCAAAAAATGTGAAGAAACTATATTACTATTTTGTGAAAATGTGAAGAAACTATATTAGTGTTTTGTGAAAAATGTGAAGAAACTATGGTAGTGTTTTGTGAAAATCTAAAGAAACTATTAGTGTTCTGTAAAAATGTGAAAACATTATATTAGTGTTTTGTGAAAATGTGTAGAAACTATATTAGTCTTTCGTAAAAATGTGAAGAAACTATATTAGTGTTTTGTGAAAATGTCAAGAAACTATATTAGTGTTTTGTGAAAATGTGAAGAAACTATTAGTGTTTTGTAAAAATGTGAAGAAACTATATTAGTGTTTTGTGAAAATGTCAAGAAACTATATTAGTGTTTTGTGAAAATGTGAAGAAACTATTAGTGTTTTGTAAAAATGTGAAGAAACTATATTAGTGTTTTGTGAAAATGTGAAGAAACTATATTAGTGTTTTGTGAAAATATGAAGAAACTATATTAGTCTTTTGTAAAAATGTGAAGAAACTATATTAGTGTTTTGTGAAAATGTGAAGAAACTATATTAGTCTTTTGTAAAAATGTGAAGAATATATTAGTCTTTTGTAAAAATGTGAAGAAACTATACTAGTGTTTTGTGAAAATGTGAAGAAACTATATTAGTGTTTTGTGAAAATGTGAAGAAACTATATTAGTGTTTTGTGAAAATGTGAAGAAACTAAATTAGTGTTTTGTAAAAATGTGAAGAAACTATATTAGTGTTTTGTAAAAATGTGAAGAAACTATATTGGTGTTTTGTGAAAATGTGAAGAAACTATATTAGTGTTTTGTGAAAATGTGAAGAAACTATATTAGTTTTTTGTGAAAATGTGAAGAAACTATTAGTTTTTTGTGAAAATGTGAAGAAACTATATTGTTTTGTAAAAATGTGAAGAAACTACATTAGTGTTTTGTAAAAATGTGAAGAAACTTTATTAGTGTTTTTTGAAAATGTGAAGAAGCTATTTGTGTTTTGTGAAAACGTGAAGAAACTATATGAGTGTTTTGTGAAAATGTGAGGAAACTATATTAGTGTTTTGTGAAAATGTGAAGAAACTATATGAGTGTTTTGTGAAAATGTGAAGAAACTATATTAGTGTTTTGTGAAAATGTGAAGAAACTATATTAGTGTTTTGTAAAAATGTGAAGAAACTTTGTTAGTGTTTTGTGAAAATGTGAAGAAACCATATTAGTGTTTTGTGAACATGTGAAGAAACTATATTAGTGTTTTGTGAAAATGTGAAGAAACTATATTAGTGTTTTGTGAAAATGTGAAGAAACTATATTAGTGTTTTGTGAAAATGTGAAGAAACTATATTAGTGTTTTGCCATGTCAGCATATCCTGACTCACATGTGCAAGACATTTGACTGATCCAGTTGTGGTATTGTGGACGAGCAGATGGCTGAAATGTGGTCTTCCCTGAGGGGTGTGGTGCTAAATCAGTTCTGTGTAACATGACACCATCTTGGGATTCTGCTGCTAATAGTCACTTACCGTCGTCACATCCTCTCATCGAGATGTTTACTTTCATAAAAGTGTCTAGTCGGCAATAAGAGCCATAATGTGAAGTGTTTACCCGGCCGCAAAGTTGACTAATTGTGTAGATCCATTACAAGGTTGTCTATCTGTCACTATCATTATTAGAGCCAAGAAGACAAAAGGTGTTTGTTTTTTTCCGCTTTCTAACATGTAAAATTGGTCTTGGTCTAGGTGGCTAGCAACGCAGCTAATTTTAGCAATCAATTCTACCTCTAAATCACTTTGAGAATGCATTCAAAAAACATTAACAATACTTAATCTATGTTGTGAAACCTGTATAATAAGCAACCTGTAGCAACATTATTGTAAGATTGAACACTGAGGATTTTTTTTTCTAGCATAGTACGTAGGTATTAGCCGTAGGAGATAACTACGGCAAGAGATAAGCTAACTTCTACAACGACACAAAACACATTTGAGTTTGTAGTACACAACACTAATAGAACACCAATTTGTACTGAGTGGAAAAACATGAACAATCATCTTACAGTATCTGTAAAGTATTATTTCATGTTTTGTTTGTACACAGCTAGCCAGACAGTGTATGTAGTGTAGTTGTAATGACACACATGACGTGCTGCGTGTATCATGATCAATATTAAAGTGACTCACTACATGGACAGTTGTTTGTCTGGTCCACGTTTTATGTTGATTTAGGGTAAGCACTCCATTTATGTCAAAATAGCTTGTCTCCAAGTTCCATGTTTTTATAGCACCAAAGTCACTTTCACCTCACTCTCTCGGCTTCCGTCTGCTCCGACGTCTCACTCTTCCTTCCTGCTCGCTTCTATAAGCAGCAGTATATTCAGCTTCAAAAAGATAGGGTTGTAAATCCTCATTTGTCCAAAAATTGTCGTCCTTATTTTCTGTTAGCAAGTCTGCCATGATTAGAAAACACACTGGTGTTTGATGACAGAAGTAGGAACACATATGTTGCCAGAAATCAGACGTGCGTTGAAGCCCGGAAACAGAAATTAATGCACAAAATAATTATTTCTGGCAATGATTAAAATGACCAAAATACAGTATATATTGTACATATTACATATTGTTATGAAAGTGTCTGTTACTACATTATATATATATACTTGCAATGTGTATATTGTAAATATTACATATTGTTATGGTGTCTTACTACATTATATATATATATATATATATATGTACATGTATGTATGTGTGTATATATATATATATATATATATATATATATATATACTTGCAGCGTGTATATTGTACATATTAACATATTACATATTGTTATGAAGGTGTCTGTTACTACAGTATATATATATATATATATATATATATATTTATATATATATATATATATATATATATATATATATATATATATATATACTGTAGTAACAGTATATATATATATATATATATACTGTAGTAACAGACACCTTCATAACAATATGTAATATGTTAATATGTACAATATACACACTGCAAGTATATATATATATATATATATATATATATATACTTGCGGTGTGTATATTGTACATATTGTTATGAAGGTGTATGTTACTACATTATTTATTTATTTGCAGTGTGTATATAAAACATTGATGGAAGGTTTTGAAGTTATATATGATCCTGGATTTTCTGAAGTTGTATATCTTTTTTTGCCATAACCACAAAATGAAAAGCCTGGCCTGACGAGTTGGCTAATTGGTTAGTGATGTATGATTAGGATACCACTAAATGAGATTCTCACGTTCTCGTCTTCCTTTTAATTAGAGAAACCTTCTTTTGCTGCAGCATTTGCAGATCCTTATGACACCGCCTCTGTTCATCAGGACCAGATGCTGAACTTTCCTTGTCCTTAAACATACTGTGTGGCTGTATCATCCAGAACAGCAGACTTGTCCTGAGAAGTGTGTGTAGTTGTTATGTCACTCACTTGTCAATGGGGAACTGAACTTTTCTGGAACTTCTAAGCAATCCCGGTAGCATTCATTTGCTATTGTTGCTGCTTATTGTACAATATACCTTGTTGATATTTTTTAATTATACTATTTTTTTTAATTTAGAATGACTGGCAACAAATTAGCATCTTTAAAAAAAAAAATATATATCCTAATGTTCAGTGCATCACTTGTGAATAGTACACAGACATTAGGCTGATAATAACCATTCATACTGTAACAACCTACTGGTAGTAATGTTTTATGTTTGTGTGGTTTTGATGTTAATTTTCCCCATTAACACAATTGGCAAACACACCGCCTGTGCCTGAGAGCGTATTGACGGAGAATGTGTGTGTGTGTGTGTGTGTGTGTGTGTGTGTGTGTGTGTGTGTGTGTGTGTGTGTGTGAGTGAATGTGTGCGTGTGCCTGCGTGCACAGAGACTAAAGTGTTTGCACGCTAGGTGAACCCTGTTGGATTCTGGCCAGTTGTCAGCATCAGATTGGCAATAACAGTTAAAAATAGCGCCAGACGAAAAACAGCAGGGGGTCCGTCGTCTGGCAGTAGTTTGGCTTCAAGTGGGTAGATGTTGAACAGACAACAGTAATATCTCAAGTATGTGGCAAAAGCTAATTTGTAGCATCATTTGAAAAGTCACCTGCTAGAGCAGTAGTGTCAACCTTTTTTCAGTGATGTACCCCTGTTAACATCTTTTTAATTCAAGTACCCCCTAATCAGAGTAAAGCATTTGGTTGGAAAAAAAGAGATGAAGAAGTAAAATACAGCACTATGTCATCAGTTTCTGATTTATTAAATTGTATAACAGTGCAAAATATTGCTCATTCGTAGTGGTCTTTCTTGAACTATTTGGAAAAAAAGATATGCAAATAACTAAAAACTTTTTGAAAAATAAACAAATGATTCATTTATAAATAAAGATTTCTACACATAGAAGTAATCATCAACTTAAAGTGCCCTATTTGGGGATTGTAATAGAGATCCATCTGGATTCATCAACTCCATTCCAAAAATTCCTTCCCAAAAAAAGAAATCATCAATATTTATGGAACATGTCCACAAAAAATCCAGCCGTCAACACTGAATATTGCATTGTTGCATTTCTTTTCACAGTTTATGAACTTACATTCTTATTTTGTTGAAGTATTATTCAATAAATATATTTATAAAGGATTTTTGAATTGTTGCTATTTTTAGAATATTTTTGAAAAATCTCACGTACCCCTTGACATACCTTCAAGTACCCCCAGGGGTACGTGTACCCCCATTTGAGAACCACTGTGCTCGAGAATGAAGAGTGCTTGAAACTCCGCATTTCAACATTTCGGCCGGTGCCACACCCACAAAATGCCCTAGCAACCATTTCCACATCAACACTGTATGAAACCATCAACAACAGAAGGAGATAACATACACAGGAATCTACCACATATTGAAGTACATACACTATTTGATTTACTATTATGCAGCTCATTTTTATTTAACACTTATTGAAATATCTTGTGTGACATCATGCACAAAAGTGCACTTTGTTTGTTTTAAACTATTGTAGTGGCCTTCTGTACAAAAAGTGCACTTTAATTTAGTGTTGTTTGGATATGTCATCTTAGTGACATCATGCACTAAAAGTGCACTTCCTCCCACGCCACTTTGGGCGTGGGAGGAAGGAAAACTGTCAGATATTGGAGGGTCAGCCTGACGTTCACCACCCCGATCAGCTCCTTGGACACAAAGCGCAGAGTGAAGACTTAGAGCAGGGGTGCCCATTACGTCGATGGCGAGCTACCAGTCGACCGCGGGGGGTGTGTCAGTCCATCTCCAGCCAGGCTTTTAAAAAAAATAGACCTAAAAATGAGTGATCATCAATCTTCACCAAGACGTCACTTAAATGACATTCACGGTACCGGAGGGTCTTGTGAGATGACGCTGGCTGCTGCAAGATCATTATTATGAAAATATGACCCAGAGGAAGGCGAGAAACACTTTTTATTTCAACAGACTCTCGCGCCGTACCTTCCGTCAAAACTCTAAAGGCCGACTGCACATTTCCTATCTTCACAATAAAAGCCCTGCTTCATGCTGCCTGCGCTAACTAAATACAGAGTCTCGGAAAACTGGCGTGCACAAGCGATCCCTCAGAAAGCTGGCGTGCACATCACTTGTGCACGCCAGCTTTCTGAGACTCTTATTTTGTTAGCGCAGGCAGCATGAAGCAGGGCTTTTATTGTGAAGATAGGAAATGTGCAGTCGGCCTTTAGAGTTTTGACGGAAGTCCGTTGAAATAAAAAGTGTTTCTCGCCTTCCTCTCTGTCATTTTTTCATGATAATGAACTGGCAGCAGCCAGCGTCATCTCACAAGACCCTCGGGTGCCGTGAATGTCAATCAAGCAAGCTACGGAATTTGCCGCCAATGTTTTTCTTGTAAAGTGTATGGAAGCTGGATGAATTAGATGCCAAAAACCAACCACTTCCATGTGGTATTGTACAGAAAGGACAACTTTTTTTCTCCTCCATTTGAAAATGTGGGCGTTATCATCATTACTGTCTGATTCCAATCAATGCAAGTCATCAGAATCAGGTAATACACCAACTTATATTCTTGTCTTCGTGAAAGAAAGACATCTATATGTGTTAGACGTGCTTGTATTATCATTAAACACATTTAACTTGTTTACAAAAATGTCTCTTTCATAAATAAATAAATATAAATGATATATATAAATGAGGTAGATCCCCTCGAGTTGGTCAATTGAAAAGTAGCTCGCCTGCAGAAAAAGTGTGGGCACCCCTGACTTAGAGGCACTGAAAATCGGGAGGGTTGGCAAGTATGTTTTAGGCTGCTCGCCAGCTCCTCATCACCACTTCAAGATGGCAGCCCAATTTCTCGTGTCACAACAGCCAATGCTGCATCTACTTATAAGATTCAAACGCGAGAAAATGTCACAGTACTTCTGTTTCCAGTTGTGTGAAACAAAACAAAAAAAAATACTAATTAAAAGGCTATTCTAGTTTTTTATACAATCATAATTGCGAAGGTTTTTAATTGCGGTTACCGGTTTGGTGACCGCAGGATTAGGTCTCTGCTTTTTGCAGATGATGTGGTCCTGATGGCTTCAACTGGCCGGGATCTTCAGCTCTTACTGGGTCGGTTCGCAGCCGAGTGTGAAGCGACCGGAATGAGAATCAGCACCTCCAAGTCCGACTCCATGGTTCTCGCCCGGAAAAGGGTGGAATGCCATCTCCGGGTTGGGGAGGAGACCCTGCCCCAAGTGGAGGAGTTCAAGTACCTAGGAGTCTTGTTCACGAGTGAGGGAAGAGTGGATGGTGAGATCGACAGGCGGATCGGTGCGGCGTCTTCAGTAATGCGGACGTTGTACCGATCCGTTGTGGTGAAGAAGGAGCTGAGCCGGAAGGCAAAGCTCTCAATTTACCGGTCGATCTATGTTCCCATCCTCACCTATGGTCATGAGCTTTGGGTCATGACCGAAAGGATAAGATCACGGGTACAAGCGGCCCAAATGAGTTTCCAGGTCTCTCCCTTAGAGATAGGGTGAGAAGCTCTGCCATCCGGGAGGAACTCAAAGTAAAGCCACTGCTCCTCCACATGGAGAGGAGCCAGATGAGGTGGTTCGGGCATCTGGTCAGGATGCCACCCGAACGCCTCCCTAGGGAGGTGTTTAGGGCACGTCCAACCGGTAGGAAGCCACGGGGAAGACCCAGGACACGTTGGGAAGACTATGTCTCCCGGCTGGCCTGGGAACGCCTCGGGATCCCCCGGGAAGAGCTAGACGAAGTGGCTGGGGAGAGGGAAGTCTGGGCTTCCCTGCTTAGGCTGTTTCCCCCGCGACCCGACCTCGGATAAGCGGAAGATGATGGATGGATGGATGGATGGATAATTATAAATATAAATAAATGGGTTGTACTTGTTATTGCGAAGTAAATTGATAGTTTATATGTCAAAGACGACCATTAGGCCACCAACTTTGACATTTGTTTTTGTACTAAATTTCCAATATGGTTTATCTAACGACATTACATATTTTAAAGACACAAACACGTCATGACGAACGAAAAACAGTTGGATAATTTGTGATTTTATTCAGAAGTTAAATTTTAAAAGCTTGTTTTATAATGTTTCTGACAATCTTGCACTTTCTGTTTTGAAATGACATGAATGTTTGTGCCACTGCTTAATAACTGTTTAATAAATACACTTTTAGTTGTGATTTCCCTCTCTGTATGAAAGTTTAAATATAGCATATATTAATGCAGTATGAAGAAGAATGTTTGAATGTAGACACATAGAATCATCATACTGCTGTCATTATATGCATCAAGGCTAAGACAAAATATCCAGATATATATGGTGTATCGTGACATGGCCTAAATATATCCACATATTAATAAAAGACCATATCGCCTTGGGCTGGGCGATAAAACAATAACAATATATACCGCGATAGACATCTGATCAATATCAATAGAAAATTGGGCCGATAGAACGTTCAATAATTTCACTGAGTTCTGTTAGAAAAAAATAGGAAGAAAGGCCGATGCGGAACCGCACGGCATTCTGGGGGGTGTAGGCAGAGGAAGGGTTTTGACCTCTCGACTTATCACGGCCGAGCCTGAAACCGTAAGGCAATCTGGGAAATGCTAACAGGAAAAAAAAAAAAAAAAAAAGCAACAACGGTTAGCTGATGACGAGAAGTGATACGAAACGGGAATATGAGTACGGCAGCACCAGAGGAAATTGTAAATAAAAAAGGAAACGTCACCAGTTTGGCAGTATTGTGTCACAGATGTTCAGAGGCAAGTTTATTCCGATGTTTACAATATTCTGTAAAACATGTTTGTTTCTGCTTGCTTAATATGTGACTGTTATATTTTTGCATTTATTGTTACCAATATGGCTTTAAAGCCTGAGTTGTACACTACTAATGTCTTAATTACAATATTTTGCAAATTTTGTCGGATTAAGCATTTATTTAATGTCATTATTTGCACATGACCAGTATTTTCATTTATTTGACTGTTTTTCATAATGCTGACCTCGTTCCAAAGGTTAAAAGTTATATTTAAGATAAAAGTATTTAAATTCAGCCTTTTTTCTCCTGGTCTTTATTTAGAATCCATCCATCCATCCCCATCCATTTTCTACCGCGTATTCCCTTTTTGGGATCGCGAGGGGCGCTGGCGCCTATCTCAGCTACAATCGGGCGGAAGGCGGGGTACACCCTGGACAAGTCGCCACCTCATCACAGGGCCAACACAGACAGACAGACAACATTCACACACTAGGGACCATTTAGTGTTGCCAATCAACCTATCCCCAGATGCATGTCTTTGGAGGTGGGAGGGGCCTATCCCCAGGTGCATGTCTTTGGAGGTGGGAGGGGCCTATCCCCAGATGCATGTCCTTGGAGGTGGGAGGGGCCTATCCCCAGGTGCATGTCTTTGGAGGTGGGAGGGGCCTATCCCCAGGTGCATGTCTTTGGAGGTGGGAGGGGCCTATCCCCAGATGCATGTCTTTGGAGGTGGGAGGGGCCTATCCCCAGGTGCATGTCTTTGGAGGTGGGAGGGGCCTATCCCCAGGTGCATGTCTTTGGAGGTGGGAGGGGCCTATCCCCAGGTGCATGTCTTTGGAGGTGGGAGGGGCCTATCCCCAGGTGCATGTCTTTGGAGGTGGGAGGGGCCTATCCCCAGGTGCATGTCTTTGGAGGTGGGAGGGGCCTATCCCCAGGTGCATGTCTTTGGAGGTGGGAGGGGCCTATCCCCTAGTGCATGTATTTGGAGGTGGGAGGGGCCTATCCCCTAGTGCATGTCTTTGGAGGTGGGAGGGGCCTATCCCCAGGTGCATGTCTTTGGAGGTGGGAGGGGCCTATCCCCAGGTGCATGTCTTTGGAGGTGGGAGGGGCCTATCCCCAGGTGCATGTCTTTGGAGGTGGGAGGGGCCTATCCCCAGGTGCATGTCTTTGGAGGTGGGAGGGGCCTATCCCCTAGTGCATGTATTTGGAGGTGGGAGGGGCCTACCCCCAGGTGCGTGTCTTTGGAGGTGGGAATGGCCTATCCCCAGGTGCATGTCTTTGGAGGTGGGAGGGGCCTATCCCCAGGTGCATGTCTTTGGAGGTGGGAGGGGCCTATCCCCAGGTGCATGTCTTTGGAGGTGGGAGGGGCCTATCCCCTAGTGCATGTATTTGGAGATGGGAGGGGCCTATCCCCAGGTGCATGTCTTTGGAGGTGGGAGGGGCCTATCCCCAGGTGCATGTCTTTGGAGGTGGGAGGGGCCTATCCCCAGGTGCATGTCTTTGGAGGTGGGAGGGGCCTATCCCCAGGTGCATGTCTTTGGAGGTGGGAGGGGCCTATCCCCTAGTGCATGTATTTGGAGGTGGGAGGGGCCTATCCCCTAGTGCATGTCTTTGGAGGTGGGAGGGGCCTATCCCCAGGTGCATGTCTTTGGAGGTGGGAGGGGCCTATCCCCAGGTGCATGTCTTTGGAGGTGGGAGGGGCCTATCCCCAGGTGCATGTCTTTGGAGGTGGGAGGGGCCTATCCCCAGGTGCATGTCTTTGGAGGTGGGAGGGGCCTATCCCCTAGTGCATGTATTTGGAGGTGGGAGGGGCCTATCCCCAGGTGCATGTCTTTGGAGGTGGGAGGGGCCTATCCCCAGGTGCATGTATTTGGAGGTGGGAGGGGCCTATCCCCAGGTGCATGTCTTTGGAGGTGGGAGGAAGCCGGAGTACCCGGAGGGAACCCACGCATTCACGGGGAGAACATGCAAACTCCACACAGAAAGATCCAGAACCTGGATTTGAACCCAGGACTGCAGGACCTTCGTATTGTGAGGCAGACGCACTAACCCCTCTGCCACCGTGAACCCCTTTTATTTAGAATTTTTTTTTTTTTTTTTATTAAATCAATAATTACTGATATCGAATGATATGAAACACTTATATCGTGATACATTTTTTTGTCATATCGCCCAGCCCTAGTGTGAATGCAGCTTCTACCTTGGCCATCGCTCAACCTGAAAACCCGGCAGTGACTCCAGTCAGTCTTTAAAAGTCATTAGAGCGCCGAGACATAACAATGTATAAAACAGGTATCAAATTGTTACCCCTTTTTGATGCAATACCACCTAAATGGGTCAAGATTTCATATTGAAGATTTTTCCTGCAAACACGTACGATTAGCACCAGGTATCATTTTACTGTGTGACTCACTCAGTGTATTTATCAGATGTAAGCAGACTTTTTTTTACATGACACCTGTAATCATGTTTTTCTGCTCTTGTGTCGCTAGCTGAGGAAACAGAAACGTAGTTTGACACGACAATAACAAACGAGTGAGCTCGCGAGGTGGTGGAAAATTTGACCCCGACGTGATTTGAACACGCAACCTTCTGATCTGGAGTCAGACGCGCTACCGTTGCGCCACGAGGTCCGTGGTCTCGCTCTCGGACACGGCCTCCCATCACTGGTTAGCTCCAGGGCATCTGCGGAACAGGAAGTGTGGTGTGGCACAATACCAGATAATAGGCTTTTGTCTGGCTGGGGTGTGTGACACGAGGACCGGTCTGCATGTCACCTCACTTTCTACCCTGGATCAGATAAGCTGATACTTGAGCAAGACGTGGTAGATGTCATCCCAACTCCTACACTTTTTAGTTTTTCACATGCTCCAACTTGAACGACACTCGGTGGAATGCAAACCTGGTCAACTTCAGGACTAAGAAAGGCTAGGAATGGGTGCCCATTTGGTATTTTGATTGCTTCTTCAGTACTAACGAGTACCTAAACTCAAACCTCTCCAATCTTTGGTAGTTTGTCTGCACGTGACATAGGGCTGGCCCACATGGCAAAAAAAATGATCACTTAACTGTGAAGATACCTGAGGCTGTGGGGGCGTGGTTTTGGGCGATGTTACCACGACATCATCTCGGGAAGGCTACCCATTTTGATATTTTGATTGGTACTAACGAGTATCTAAACTCAAACCCCACCAATCTTTGATAGTTTGTCTGCACGTGACATAGGGCTGGGCGATATGGCAAACAAAGTGATCACTCAATCAATCAATCAATGTTTACTTATATAGCCCTAAATCACTAGTGTCTCAAAGGGCTGCACAAACCACAACACAAACCACAACGACATCCTCGGTAGGCCCACATAAGGGCAAGGAAAACTCACACCCAGTGGGACGTCGGTGACAATGATGACTATGAGAACCTTGGAGAGGAGGAAAGCAATGGATGTCGAGCGGGTCTAACATGATACTGTGAAAGTTCAATCCATAATGGATCCAACACAGTCGCGAGAGTCCAGTCCAAAGCGGATCCAACACAGCAGCGAGAGTCCCGTTCACAGCGGAGCCAGCAGGAAACCATCCCAAGCGGAGGCGGATCAGCAGCGCAGAGATGTCCCCAGCCGATACACAGGCAAGCAGTACATGGCCACCGGATCGGACCGGACCCCCTCCACAAGGGAGAGTGGGACATAGGAGAAAAAGAAAAGAAACGGCAGATCAACTGGTCTAAAAAGGGAGTCTATTTAAAGGCTAGAGTATACAAATGAGTTTTAAGGTGAGACTTAAATGCTTCTACTGAGGTGGCATCTCGAACTGCTACCGGGAGGGCATTCCTGAGTACTGGAGCCCGAAATGAAAACGCTCTATAGCCCGCAGACTTTTTTTGGGCTTTGGGAATCACTAATAAGCCGGAGTCCTTTGAAGGCAGATTTCTTGCCGGGACATATGGTACAATACAATCGGCAAGATAGGATGGAGCTAGACCGTGTAGTATTTTATACGTAAGTAGTAAAACCTTAAAGTCACATCTTAAGTGCACAGGAAGCCAGTGCAGGTGAGCCAGTACCTCTGGTGGTTATGGGCGTGGTCACCATGACATCGAGTAAATTGCATAATTTGGCATATGATGATTTTCTTTAAAAAGGCTGAAAAATGTATAGAGACATTTAAAACAAATCTGTTACTATGAATTAGTGTTAACATATATATTTTTTGGTAACACTTTAGTATGGGGAACATATTCACCATTAATTAGTTGCTTATTAAAGTAACAAAGATTTAATTTAGAGCAGTGGTTCTTAACCAGGGTTAGATCGAACCCTAGGGGTTCGTTGAGTCGGCCTCAGGGGTTCGGCGGAGCCCAAGATACACCCGACTCATTATGTAAATAAAAACTTTTCCCTATTGGTGTATTATGGACACCCCCAAACAATGGTACCCCTAATTTTCCATCTGATTTGCAGGTGTGTAGTTTGTTGTGAGTTCATGCACTGTTGGTTTTGTTCTTTGAACAAGGTCATGTTCATGCACGGTTCATTTTGTGCACCAGTAAAAAAAACATAACTTCGTCTTGCATTTGGAAAACATTTTTATTTTTCACTAAAGAAGGGTTCTGTGAATGTGCATATGAAACTAGTGGGGTTCAGTACCTCCAACAAGGTTAAGAACCACTGATTTAGAGTTATTTGGACACAAGGGGAACATTTAAGGGTTAAGGTTACTAATAAGCAATAATTCTGAGGTAAGACTCTTAGTTAATGGCTTACTGGTTGTATAAAAAGGCCATGCAGTATAAGGCATTAATAAGTACTTAATATTGACTAATTAAGAGCTACTGATTTGCTTGTTAATAAGCAACTAATTAATGGTGAATGTGTTCGGCATTACTAATGTTACCATATTTTCATTTGTTATGATGTACTTTTAATTTTTCCAGATTTGATGACTTTAAAAAAAATAAAAAACAACAAACAACAAATGTAGTAACTTTCTCAGGTGTTATTATAGACCTTAATCATGTTTAGAGACACTACTTCTGTCCCTCGGTATCCCTGACTAAAGAGACTAGCTGTAGCGAGCACAACGTCAGACTTGCTTGGCGCTGATGCTGTGGTTTCACTTCCTCTTCTAAAAAGCCGTCACTGTCCTCTTAATATTTGCACATTTCGTAGATGGCTGTGCGCAGGTATATCTGCAATATTTGTGAAAATGACGTCCACATCACAGACATGCTGACAATGCTCCAGACAGTTACAATGTTGTTTTTTGTACGTTCGTTTTTGGTAAATCACTTGTCAGTAGTTTACAAATAGGTTATGTATATATATACTGTATATATATATCAATTTGTACTGTAAAGACCAACTAATATTATGTTCTACCATTTTGTACCCCTAGAATCAGCGTAATCATACAAAATCAGCCGAAGATCACATGATTATTCTTTCCAGTTTTTACACGTAGAATGTTAATACGTTCACGACACGATCAAAACTCCTCCGGTCTCAATATTTCTTTAACGAAGACTTCTGTTCTCCGGTGTTTTCATGGCAAAGCGGCCTGCTTGTCAATAAAGCTCCGACATCACTGCAAGCATGTCAGATCCAAACAGCGTCTGCTCGTCTTCTTCACCAGTTTGTCTTCGGGATTATGTTTTTTGTGGCTGAGCTGCTCTCAAAGAGTAATCCATCTGAAGAACAGGCCCAGATGATGTCTCTGCCAAACCGACATATGGTGTTTGAATCCCAGCAGGCACAAGACATTGGAACAACGTGAAGAACTTGTTGAATTAGGTCCTGACGTTGAACATAACGTTGAAACATGTTTTTTGACTATCTTTAATCAAGGTTGGGTTCGGACGTTGATTTGAACATCGAAATTTGGTCATTTCCTAACCAATATTCTACAACACAATTACAATATTGAAATAACATCCTTTTTGACGAAGTTTAATCAATGTTCGGTTCTGACGTTGATTTGACCATTGAATTTCGGTCATTTTCCCACCAATATTATACAACGTTGAAACAACATGCTTTTTGACAACCGTCAGTCAAGTTTTGGTTGTGATTTTGATTTAAACATTGAATTTTGGTGATTTCCTAACCAATATTGTACAACACAAATACAACTTGAAACATGCTTTTTGACAACGTTTAATCAATGTCGGGTTTTGACGTTGATTTGAAGATTGACATTTGGTCATTTCCCAACCAAAATATTGCAACAAAAATACAACGTTGAAACATGCTTTTTGATGATGTTTAATCAATGTCAGGTTCTGATGTTGATTTGAACATTGAATTTTGATGATTTCCTAACCAATATTTAACAACACAAATACAACGTTGAAACATGCTTTTTGGCAACGTTTAATTAATGTCGGGTTTTGACGTTGATTTGACATTGAAATTTGACATTTCCCAACCAATATTCTACAACACAAATACCACAATGAAACAACATGCTTTTTGACCACGTTTAATTGTTAGGTAGTGATGTAAATTCCACCGTTGAAATTTGGTCATTTCCCAACCAATATTATACAACATGCTTTTTGACAACATTCAATCAATGTCGGGTTTTGATGTTGATTTGAACATTAAAATTTGGTCATTTCCCAACCAATATTATACAACATGCTTTTTGACAACATTTAATCAATGTCGGGTTTTGATGTTGATTTGAACATTAAAATTTGGTCATTTCCCAACCAATATTTTAATACACAAATACATCGTCAAAACATCCTTTTTGATGAAGTTTAATCAATTTTGGGCTCTGAAGTTGATTTGACCATTGAAATTTGGTAATTCCCCAACTAATATATTACAACACAAATACAATG
Organism: Nerophis ophidion; assembly: GCF_033978795.1. Taxonomy (NCBI): domain Eukaryota; kingdom Metazoa; phylum Chordata; class Actinopteri; order Syngnathiformes; family Syngnathidae; genus Nerophis; species Nerophis ophidion. Next base: position 52,977,830 of record NC_084625.1, on the reverse strand, counting down.
TTGAAACATGCTTTTTGACAACGTTTAATCAATGTCTGGTTTTGACGTTGATTTGAAGATTGAAATTTGGTCATTTCCCAACCAATTTTCTATAACACAATTACAATATTGAAATAACATACTTTTTGACAATGTTTAATCAATGTTCGGTTCTGACGTTGATTTGACCATTGAATTTTGGTCATTTTCCCACCAATATTATACAATGTTGAAACATGCTTTTTGACAACCGTCAGTCAAATTTTGGTTGTGACTTTGATTTAAACATTGAATTTTGGTGATTTCCTAACCAATATTGTACAACACAAATACAACTTGAAACGTGCTTTTTGACAACGTTTAATCAATGTCGGGTTTTGACGTTGATTTGAAGATTGACATTTGGTCATTTCCCAACCAAAATATTGCAACAAAAATACAACGTTGAAACAACATGCTTTTTGATGACGTTTAATCAATGTCAGGTTCTGATGTTGATTTGAATATTGAATTTTGATGATTTCCTAACCAATATTCTGCAACACAAATACAACGCTGAAACATGCTTTTTGGCAACGTTTAATCAATGTCGGGTTTTGACATTGATTTGACATTGAAATTTGGTCATTTCCCAAACAATATTCTACAACACAAATACAACAATGAAACAACATGCTTTTTGACCACGTTTAATTGTCAGGAAGTGACGTTAATTCGACCGTTGAAATTTGGTAATTTCTCAACCAATTTTATACAACATGCTTTTTGACATTTAATCAATGTCGGGTTTTGACGTTGATTTGACATTAAAATTTGGTAATTTCCCAACCAATATTCTACTACACAAATACATCGTCAAAACATCCTTTTTGATGAAGTTTAATACATTTTGGGCTTTGAAGTTGATTTGACCATTGAAATTTGGTAATTCCCCAACTAATATATTACAACACAAATACAATGTTGAAACATGGTTTTTGACGACGTCAGGTTCTGATGTTGAATTGAATATTGAATTTTGATGATTTCCTAACCAATATTCTACAACATAAATATAACGTTGAAACATGCTTTTTGGCCACGTTTAATCAATGTCGGGTTTTGACGTTGATTTGAACATTGAAATATGGTCATTTCCCAACCAATATTCTACAACACAAATACAACGTTGAAACAACATACTTTTTGACCATGTTTAATTGTCAGTGACGTTACTTCGATCGTTGAAATTTGGTCATTTCCCAACCAATATTATATAATGTTGAAACAACATGCTTTTTGACAACGTTTAATCAACGTTGGGTTCTGACGTTGATTTGACCATTGAATTTTAGTAATTTCCCAACCAATATTCCACAACACAAATACGATGTTGCAACAACATGCTTTTTGACCACGTTTATTTGTCAGTGACGTTAATTCGACCGTTGAAATTTGGTCATTTCCCAACCAATATTATATATTGTTGAAACATGCTTTTTGACAACAGTCAGTCAAAGTTTAGTTGTGACGTTGATTTGAACATTGAATTTTGGGGATTTCCTAACCAATATTCTACAACACAAATACAACTTGAAACATGCTTTTTGGCCACGTTTAATCAATGTCGGGTTTTGACGTTGATTTGAACATTGAAATTTGGTCATTTCCCAACCAATATTCTACAACACAAATACAACGTTGAAACAACATGCTTTTTGACCATGTTTAATTGTCAGTGACGTTACTTCGACCGTTGAAATTTGGTCATTTCCCAACCAATAGTATATAATGTTGAAACAACATGCTTTTTGACAACGTTTAATCAACGTTGGGTTCTGACGTTGATTTGACCATTGAATTTTAGTAATTTCCCAACCAATATTCCACAACACAAATACGATGTTGCAACAACATGCTTTTTGACCACGTTTATTTGTCAGTGACGTTAATTCGACCGTTGAAATTTGGTCATTTCCCAACCAATATTATATATTGTTGAAACATGCTTTTTGACAACAGTCAGTCAAAGTTTAGTTGTGACGTTGATTTGAACATTGAATTTTGGGGATTTCCTAACCAATATTCTACAACACAAATACAACTTGAAACATGCTTTTTGGCCACGTTTAATCAATGTCGGGTTTTGACGTTGATTTGAACATTGAAATTTGGTCATTTCCCAACCAATATTCTACAACACAAATACAACGTTGAAACAACATGCTTTTTGACCATGTTTAATTGTCAGTGACGTTACTTCGACCGTTGAAATTTGGTCATTTCCCAACCAATAGTATATAATGTTGAAACAACATGCTTTTTGACAACGTTTAATCAACGTTGGGTTCTGACGTTGAATTGATCATTGAATTTCAGTAATTTTCCAACCAATATTCCACAACACAAATACAACTTTAAAACATGCTTTTTGATAACGGTCAGTCAAAGTTGGGTTCTGACGTTGATTTGAATATTGAAATTTGGTCATTTCCCAACCAATATTCTACAACACAAATACGACGTTGAAACAACATGCTTTTTGACCACGTTTAATTGTCAGTGTCGTTAATTCGACCGTTGAAATTTGGTCATTTCCCAACCAATATTATATAATGTTGAAACATGTTTTCTGACAACGTTTAATCAACGTTGGGTCCTGACGTTGATTTGAACATTGAATTTTGGGGATTTCCTAACCAATATTCTACAACATAAATACAACTTGAAACATACTTTTTGACCACGTTTAATCAATGTCAGGTCCTGACATGGATTGGACGATTGAAATTTGGTCATTTCCCAACCAATATTCTACAACACAAATACAACGTTGAAACAACATGCTTTTTGACGTTGTTTAATCAAAGTTGGGTTCTGACTTTGATTTGACTATTGACATTTGGTCATTTCCCAACCAACAACCTGAATCCAATGTCTTAATTTACCAAAACAACTATTTTGCAAAGTTGATTTAAAGTCAGTTTTAAAGGACATGTACGTATAATCAACGTTATATCAATGTCTTGCGCCTGCAGGGATAGTTCTATGTTTTGCCTGTGTAAAGTGTTTAAATTTGTGAAAAAAAACTATTTGGACACCTGACTATTCCGACCTACAGAACTCGTAGCTTTAACTACATTCTGCAAGTTTTGGGGTTTGTGGGGATTTTTTGGCAAGAACAAGTACTTGTTCATGGTTGTGTTGGAGATCAGTGTCTGGACCTACTTAGTATATATTTGTATCTCCGATTCAATTTGAGGTTGACACCGTCAAGAAGGTTGGCATGACAACACCTCCTTACCCTGCTCAGTTCTTCGTCCCCGTAATGGATTTACCACATGTTCCTCCCTAATAACATCCAAAAGGGGGAAAATACTGGAACACGGCAACATTCCCTTTGTGAGTTGGAGCAGTTTCCCTGGCTCACCGCAGTGGAGTTAAGTAAAACACAGCCTGAAGGCATCTGACCACAGACCCAAAGATAGCTCTGTTTGGAGGAGAGAGAGTGCTGAGGGAAACAAAGGGAGAGTGGGAGGTCAAAACATCGACCAGGCGTTTCTTCTCCGACGTGACCATGGAGGGAATAAATAGTCTTCCAGCTTGTCTGCATGGCAGGGCCAAAATCATCTTTATTCCCATTGATATTCTCATCACAATTAATGACACCATTATTCAAACTTGAGAATTTATTGCACCACAAAAACACAACTTTAAATTTAGTTTAAAATAAATAAATAAAAGGGCATACATTATTATTAAAATGTTAATAGCGATACAAAAACAATAAAATTCGGTTTTTCCATTTTGTTTTCAATTCTGTCTTTTAAGTAAAGTTAAAGTACCAATGATTATCACACACACACAAGGTGTGGCAAAATTATTCTCTGCATTTGACCCATCACTTTCGATCACCCCCCGGGAGGTGAGAGGAGCAGTGAGCAGCAGCGGTGGGCACGCCCGGGAATCATTTTTGGTGATTTAACCCCCAATTCCAACCCTTGATGCTGAGTGCCAAGCAGGGAGAAAACGGCTCCCATTGTTATAGTCTTTTATTGTCACAACCTACCCGTCTTAGGGCACTTTTTACACGTATTTTACTACCATAGAGAGTGAAATAGAGTTTAATAAAATATTTGTTTATTGACTGTAAAAGTCCTCACATTTGGACAATTTTGACCAGTCACATCGGATGGGGCACATCACGCTTTTATTGTGAAGGGAGGAAGTGCACTGTGCTGTCATTGGCAGGTTACCATATAATGCAGGGGTAGGGAACCTATGGCTCTAGAGCCAGATGCGGCTCTTTTGATGACTGCATCTGGCTCTCGGATAAATCTGAGCTAACACTGCTTAACACAATAAGTAATGACTAATTCCACTTGTAATCAAAGTGTTAAAAATAACGTTCAAAATATTAAACTTGCTCATGCATTTGAATCCATCCATCTTTTTTTCTACCGCACTTTATTTATTTTATTTTTTTTTTGGTTTGCCCTGCTGGGGGTTCTTCAGACCACCAAGAACCGACATGAAAGCTTGTTTCAGGGTTCCGATATTTTTTTATGTTTCAATAAGTCTCTCAGTTGCTTTCCAGCAATGGTCTTTTTCTCTTTCGTTCTCGCTCGCACTCTGGCTCCAGCTCCAACCCTGTCTCTCCTCCTGGCTGCTGCTTATAACAGAGCGACAGGTGATTAGATAACAAGGCCCAGGTGGGTTGTCTATGCACCTGTCGCTGATTTTGAGGCCGGTCCTGGCACACCCCGATTCGCTGCAGGCCCGCAGGCCACGCCCCCTCCACAGTTAGCTTCAGAACATCAATGTTATTACAAAGAATAAGAGACCTATTATACTCTAGAAATGTTGGTCTTACTTAAAATTGCACGCGTTTAGTTGTGTTCAGTGTTGATAAAAAAATTATATGGCTCTTACGGAAATACATTTTTAAATATTCGGATTCTTGGCTCTCTCAGCCAAAAAGGTTCCCGACCCCTGATATAAGGAGACAATTTGAAGCTGAAAAAAAAAAAAATCACTGTTCTTTGATGTTACATCGATGTCGTTCACAACAACGCAAGCAGACGAAATGTTTTGATGGTGTAGGGCAGGGGTCTGCAACCACCGGGCTGCGGCTCAATTGGTACCGGGCCGCAGAATAATTTTTTATTATTTTTATTTTAATTTTTTTCTTTAAATCAACATCAAAAACACAAGTTACACTTACAATTAGTGCACCAACCCCCAAAAAACTCCCTTTTTCATGACAAAATGATCAAGCGCTGACCGGTCCGCAGCTAAAAAAAAGGTTGGGGACCGATGACTGTAGGGCAGTGTTTTTCAACCTTTTTTGAGCCAAGGTACATTTTTTGCGTTGAAAAAATTCAGAGGCACACAAGTAGCAGAACTCATTAAAAAATGAAACTCAGTTGACAGTAAAAAGTTGTTATCGCTATTGTTGGACATGACTTTAAAGGCCTACTGAAAGCCACTACTAGCCACCACGCAATGATGAAATATTAACATTGCAACACATGTCAATACGGCCGCTTTAGTTTACTAAATTACAATTTTAAATTTCCCGGGAGTTTCTTCTTGAAAATGTCACGTAATGATGACGTGTACGCAGGACGTCACACGTTTTTAGGAAGTATGAGCGCTACACACACACAGGTAAAAGTCGTTTGCTTTAACAGCATAATTACACAGTATTTTGGACATCTGTGTTGATGAATCTTTTGCAATTTGTTCAATTAATATTGGAAAAGTCAAAGTAGAAAGATGGAGTTGGGAAGCTTTAGCCTTTAGCCACACAAACACACGGTGATTCCTTGTTTAAAATTATATACTACTTTTTTATTAAGAATAAGATATTTGGAAGACAAAAAAATAACACATTTCTTGACCGAGTTGATGCTAACTATTCAATCGACTCGGAGCCTATTTGGGAGCTTTTGACTAATGAAGTCTTCATGGCTCACCTATTTTGTAACAGAAGCTTAGATATAATAGACTGCCTTTTCAATAAAAGGAGCACAACTATGGAACTCTCTACCTGACAGTTTGGAAAGTATCAAACAAAATCGTGGCTAGTTGAGCAACAGTCGTGTTCCAATGTTTAGGTTTTACTAATTTTTACTAATTGTTTTTTGTTTGATCTAGTCTGCACTGTGTGTCATTATTATTATTGGCTTTCATCTTGTTTGCACTTTGTCTGTGTTATTATTATCATTATCGAATCCTAGGTCTTTTCCTTTTAATTTTCCTATTTTTAATGATGTTAGATCTGTGTTGTTGTTGTTGTTGTTGTTGTTGTTGTTGTTGGGGACAAGTGTTGTAAATTAGCTTTGGCTGCAAACACTATGATGCATTGATTGGATAACTGTTTCAGATGTGTGTGTGTGTTTGTGTGTGTGCGTGTGTGTGTGTGTGTGTGTGTGTGTGTGTGTGTGTGTGTGTGTGTGTGTGTGTATGTATGTATATATACATACATGTATGTATGTATGTATACATGTATGTATATATACATGTATATGTGTCTATGTATATATATATATGTGTGTGTATGTGTGTGTGTGTACATATACATATATATATATATATATATATATATATATATATATATTATATAATATATGTGGATCTATATGTGTGTGTGTTTATGTGTGTATATATATATATATATATATATTTACATATAAAATAGGTTTTCCCACACATTCATTTACGGCCGCCACAAATAAATAAAAAAATTAAAAAAATGTTTTTATTTTTATTTTTTTTGCTTTCGACTCGCTCGACCGCTCATAAAAGCAATGGGACTCTGTCTGTGAATGGAGCTTGTAGTTGCATATTATACAAATATGTAAATATTATACAAATATGTATATGAATATGTACATAAAGTGTTGTAATTATATTCCAACTCCGCGTTCTTCTTGGTCATCGCCGCCGTCGCTGCCACCCCGCCCCCCGCCGCCTGACCTGTAGGAAACCGTGTGTGTATATATATATATAGATATATATATATATATATATTTATGATATAAAATACAATAAATCATATTTCATAACAAGTTTCTGTAGCAACTGGGTTATGACCCACATAGTGATGAGATCAGCTGATTGCAACATCTGGCAATGATCATGTGTTATGTCTCTTTAATAACCCTACATCCATATGATGCAAACATCTTATTAAAAACAAGCCCTTTCCCCCCCCCAGGACTCCAGCTACTGGGTTCAGGTCCACCGGTTGGAACACCACGACGGAGGAATCCTGGACTTGGGCGACGTGCTGTGCGACGTGGCGGATGACAAAGACAGGGTGAGTTTGGCATTGGGTCCATTTTGTTTTGTGTTACTTTTGCTGCCTGTTGCGTCTTCTGTCTGCATGCACCTTCTGTGGCGGGAGACTGGAGTGAAAACAGTTGGGCTCTGGTCCAGAATGCATTCCTCTTCTTTTTCTGACTGTAGACATTACACAACAGTCAAGCCTACGCTTGGAAATGGTGCACATGTGCCGTGTTACTGCTCCTTTTGGATTGTGTGTATTGGTGGAGGAGAGGTGTTAACGTTTGTCAGAGTTAGCTCCACCCAGCTGTGCTCCTGTCCAGTGTTTAGACATAGTCCCGTTTTGTGGCTCTCATGGGACCAGGACTGGGTCTGTGCCTAATATGCACCACCTCTTTGGGATTCAATAATAAGTACTATTTGTCTTTAAAAATGCACAAGTTCACCACCAGAGGCCGCTGTGTACACACCTAGAAAGTACAGTTGTTCCACCCTAACGTTTGTACAGTAAAAGTTCAAATGTAACTAATTATTTTCTTCTTTGGGATGATTTTAAATCTTCCTCTGTGTTGAAACATGTGCACAACAGTTTGTGTGCACACTGTGTGGGTGTTTGTTTCCTCCTCTGCCCGTTGTGGTAAATCCAGTCCGTCCAGTTTTCCTTACCTGCTCAGGTCCTTGTTTCTCCTTATTTTACCAGCAGTTGTTCACCAAGGACTTGTCCTCTGGTCATGTTCTCCAGCTTGTCAGGAAAGTTGATCCGTGGAATTGTTTACTTCCTGTCGTCACATGTTATCCACGTAGCAGCGGTTTTGACCGAAGGCCGTTATGTCGGCTCTACCTGTCAGTCCGACGGTTCGAATCCAAGATGTCTGGCACAGGTTTAACCGTTACAAGACTATGATTCATACACACTACAGCTGTCAGTTTCAGTTTCTAATAGGTGTGCGGTTGCAGAATACAAGTCAACAGTTTTGTCTTGCACGGACTCTCCAGGGTGGACTTGACCCCATGTCGTCCTCTTGTCCTGGCTGGTTTCACCTCAGTTTTGCTGCTTTCTGCTGCCATCTGTTGGACAGTAGCAAGAAGCGCAGGTTCATGAGACATCTGGCACAGCTGCAATTGATAGAAACACAACTAAACAAAATTATATCTAATTGATGTTGTTGAATAATTCTCTCGAACAATTTCATTTTTTCTAAAAATGTATTCCTATTTTATTATTTATTAATTATTACTATTTTTTATCAATCAGTTTAACAAAATTATACACAATAATAATACATACACAATTCCAAACCAAGCAACATTCAGATTAGCAATCAACCAAGTCATTGAGAAGACACACAAACATGACACAAAACAATAAAGTAGTCAAACAAAATGTAATATCAACAGCAGTTTTAAAATTAATAGGAATTCCAACATAAAACTGATGAAAAATCCCTCATTTACTTTATCATCACAGCCATTTTTGAAAAATCAAAAACATAAAAAAAGATCAATAGTTTCACAGTGATTTGCATCATATCTCATAAGCTTGACAACATCCATCCATTTTCTACCGCTTATTCCCTTGTGGAGTCGCGGGGGGCGCTGGCGCCTATCTCAGCTACAATCGAGCGGAAGGCGGGGTACACCCTGGACAAGTCGCCACCTCATCGCAGAGCTTGACAACAATTAATTTATATTTTTAATTCTTATTTTAAACATGTTTTATTCATTTTTTCAATTCAATTGTCGTTATTTTATAAAAGTCTGTACACTTAAAAATTTGATATGATTTGGCAGTATTATTTCACACACAAAAAAAGTACAATGTAAATAAACTTATCTCAAAAGGGTAATGGGAAGAAGTATAAACTTTTTGAACCCCCCTTTTTTTACCTACCGTATTTCCTTGAATTGCCGCCGGGTATATAGTACGCGCCTGCCTAGAATTACTGCCGGGTCAAACTTGTTTCGCAAAATAATTAGCGCATCTTAGCATTACTGTCGGCTATGTTTTGTTAATATACCGTAGCTGCGTGTGTCAAATATGAGTTATTAAATGACTCCCGCCTCCTGGTGGTAGAGGGCGCTAGTGATCCTTCTTGCGACTACTCGGCTGCAGAAGAAGTGACAACAAGCAGCAAGAGTTGATTTTTTCCTCTCGCTTGCCCTTTTAAAATGGAGGATAACATATCTAAAATAAAACAATTTTCTAAACTGGACTTCCAATCGAAGCAGGAGGTAATAAAGGAAGATCTCCATCGAGACAGAGATACTTTTAAAACTGAAGACAGATAAGGAAGACTTTTATAAAGATGTTATCGATGCTTTTGATCAGAAGGAGCTGCGCATGGACTTCATTTATAAGTGAAGGTAAGACCATAACGTTTTTTTAATTAAACGTTGGTCGCTACATCTGTAAGTGCAAGTTAAAGCTATGCTATGCAAAGCAAAAGCCATTTATCAACAACACCCAAGGAACGCCGCTTGCTTCGCTGGCCCCGAGCTCATCTAAGATGGACTGATGCAAAGTTGAAAAGGTTTCTGTGGTCCGACGAGTCCACATTTCAAATTATATTTGGAAACTGTGGACGTGGTGTCCTCTGGAACAAAGAGGAAAATAACCATCCAGATTGTTATAGGCGCAAAGTTGAAAAGCCAGCATCTGTGATGGTATGGGGGTGCATTAGTGCCCAAGGCATGGGTAACTTACACATCTGTGAAGGCACCAATAATGTTGAATGGTCCTTACAGTTTTTGGAGCAACATATGTTGTCATCCAAGCAACGTTATCATGGACGCCCCTGCTTATTTCAGCAAAACAATGCCAAGCCACGTGTTACAACAGCATGGCTTAGTTAAAAAAAAAAGTGCGGGTACTTTCCTGGCCCGCCTGCAGTCCAGACCTGTCTCCCATGGAAAATGTGTGGCGCATTATGAAGCGTAAAATAGGACAGCGGAGACCCCGGACTGTTGAAGGACTGAAGCTCTACATAAAACAAGAATGGGAAAGAATTCCACTTTCAAAGCTTCAACAATTAGTTTCCTCAGTTCCCAAAGGTTTATTGAGTGTTGTTAAAAGAAAAGGTGATGTAACACAGTGGTGAACATGCCCTTTCCCAACTACTTTGGCACCTGTTGCAGCCATGAAATTCTAAGTGAGTTATTTGCAAAAAAAAATTAAGTTTATGAGTTTGAAAATCAAATATCTTATCTTTGTGTGCATTCAACTGAATATGGGTTGAAAAGGATTTGCAAATCATTGTATTCCGTTTATATTTACATCTAACACAATTTCCCAACTCATATGGAAACGCGGTTTGTATGTCAATGAAGTGTCCACAAACTCCTCCTTCTGCTCATCTTGTCTATTTACTAGCTTCTCATGCACAATTCAACTCTCCATCTTTATTAATCATGTCGCAGGTCCACCATTCTTGTACATTTCATTCTTTGTGGTTTATATTGCACTCATTCGTCAGTGTTGACATTAGGTTGAGTCGATGTTTGGTCCCCCGGTGTTTAAAGTCTTGATTAGGAGTCAAAGAAGTGGGTCCCCAAGGCGTGATGGGATCACGGTCCGATCCTCAATCCTCAGCGGTGATGATGTTCATTACTGCAGGAACTAATGAGTCAGCTCTTCAGTGCCGGGCAGATCCTCGGCTGCAGTTGCAGCTTCCGAGCACTAAGAGGCGCTGGAGTCATACGTGCTGGCCTGTAAGTAGGCCAGCAGGAGCTGCAGGAGACCACAGGCAACACTTTGGTGTGTCTTCTACTCATCTTTTCACCATTTCTTCCCTTTTCTCAATACTTCATGAACGTCAACACCATCGGTTGTGTCTTATGTCACCTGCTTGATACCGCAGCCGCATAAATAGCTACCGCCCGCCCCCCCGCCGTGGTCAATTTGCACTTTCATGAGCCCTGACGTTGGCATTGCCATGGCAACAGCTGCCAGACACCTGTGCCGGGTCAAGATCAAGCAGTGAGTGAAATTAGCCAGGGTCCCAGCAGCTGCCCCCCCACACCCAGGGACCAGAACCAGAGACTAATTACTAATCACTAAGTGTGTGATCGGGCCGGACAATCAATCGAATTTTAATTTCAATCATGGATGTTAATTTGCATGCAAATTCCAGAGCTCGTGATGGTGAAACAGATGAAAAAAAAACATGTCTACTAGAAGATTGGCATGTGACAATTAAGGTTGTACGGTATATCTGTGTTAGAATAGTACCGCCATACTAATCAATCATTTTCAGTACTATACCGCAGAGGAGGGTAGAGTTGTCACGTGGGGGTCTCATTTTAATGCGGGATCGTTCCTCCAACGCAAACATAGACACTCCGGACAACAACTAAAAGGTAAGAATGATTTATTAACAAAACACTGGTACAAAAACAGACGAAAAGAAACGCGTGGCGAAAGCACAGAAGCTAATGCTAACACTAGCACAGGATCAGGTAACAAGAAATCTAGAATTACCAACGAAACAGTTGCATACCGCAAACAAGGGACCAAGACCGACTGACGGGACAAGGCAGGCTTAAATAAGGAAGTAATTAACAAAAACAGGTGTGCGTCTGGAACCCTCAGCAGGTGAAATTAATATGTTGCCATGGTGACCAAACTGACTCACAAAAAGGTACACAAACAACAAAGGGAGTCCAAACTAACAGAAAATAACTAAACTAAACATGATCCAGACTACGGATCATGACCAGAGTAGCCAGAAATTGTACTCAAGTAAGAGTACTGTTACTTTAGAGATTTATTACTCAAGTAAAAGTAAGGAGTAGTCATCCAAATATTTACTTGAGTAAAAGTAAAAAGTATGTTGTGAAAAAACTACTCAAGTACTGAGTAACTGATAAGTAACCTGTTCGTTTAATAATTACGGCAACAAATAATGCACAAAAACATAAAAATAGCAATGAGCAAATTCATAGCCAGGAATATCTCTTAAGCAACTAAAACAATAATATATATGAAATAATAATACATTAAAATAAAGAAATTAAGGCAAATTGAGCCACTATAACTTAACAGCACCATAGGCTCAGTAGGCATTTATTGATTGATTGAAACTTGTATTAGTAGATTGCACAGTACAGTACATATTCCCTACAATTGACCACTAAATGGTAACACCCCAATAAGTTTTTCAACGTTAATTAATTACTTAATAAATGACCAAGTCGAGGTAATCTACCTCATATGTGTGTGTGTGTATATATATGTATATATATATATATATATATATATACATGTATGTATGTATGTATGATCCATATATTTGAGATGATAATTGGTTTAACTGGATAACTGAATAGCAAGAAGATCTCAAGGTGGAACATCTCTCCACATTTACTGAAGATATTCTCAACGTGTGCTCCTTCCAGAGGTTGGAGGACACTTTTTCATTTCTTTCCCCTCCGAGGCCTGTGTTGTTGTTTATTAGGTCTGCCGTTTTGTAGCTCTGCTTCCTGGGGAAAGATGTAGTAGTGGCTCCTTCTCGGCTGCTCTGGCCTCACATTAAACATGACACTCCCTCACAGCTGAAATAATCACACTTCTTCATCAGGGGAACCGCAGGATTTACTGGGGATATTTCAGCTTTTTCAAACCTCCAAAATAATAGCACTTTTATGGTAATTAATTGAAGTTTTGAGTGCATATGGATGGTCTAGGTGTGTATGCTCCTGTAAACCACCATCCTCTGCATTCATGTTGTACGGTATACTGGTGCTAGTATACTGGTGCTAGTATACTGGTACTAGTATACTGGTGCTAGTATACTGGTGCTAGTATACTGGTACTAGTATACTGGTACTAGTATACTGGTACTAGTATACTATCGTGGTACTATACTCTGTTGGAAAAGTACTGCTTCCCCATTTTTACATTTTTTTTTAAATTAACGGACATGTGGGCACTTTGTCACGTTGTGACATTGCTGGTTTCACGAGCAGAGGAGCATGTTGGGCAGCGCACACACACAGAGTACTTACAAGCAGACACAATGTAAAGACAGAAAAGGGAGAATGGGCGCATTTTGGTGTAAAAAGTAAAGATAAAGGTGAAGTTATAAAACTGAAACACCCTCAGGAAGAGCTGCTTTCAGACATGACTAGCTAGGTGGTGGCTAACATCCATCCACAGTGTTTTAGCTACTTCTAAATCACTAATCCTCGCCTCCATGGCGACAAAGTACATTTCTTACATGTACCATTATCACTGGAGGACGAGGATTAGCTAAACATGCTTCACTACAGACCGTAGGAGGATACGATAGCTCACCGCTAACAGCAAGCTAGCGCTCCTCAATGTAAACAAATAGGTGGATCTACATTTGACATCCACTGTAATGATACCAAGTACAATAGCATATGTAGTCGATACTACAATGATTACTTTGGTATTTTTATCACAAAATCTTTTTTATAACATTATGTGTAAAAAACTCAGTAAATATGTCCTTGGACACATGAGGACTTTGATTATGACCAATGTATGATCCTGTAACTACTTGGTATCGGATCGCTACCTAAATGTGTGGTATCATCCAAAACTGATGTCAAGTTTCAAAGAAGAGAAGAATAAGTTGATTATTACATTTTAACAGATGTGTAGATAAAACATGTTAAAACAGAAAATAAGCAGATATGAACAGTAAAGGAACAAGTGGATTAAAAATAAAGTTTTACAGTTTGTCCCTCATAATGTGTACAAAATAATAGGCGTATAAATGACACAATATGTTACTGCGGACTAATTAGGAGTCTTTGTTTGTTTACTTACTACTAAAAGACAAGTTGTCTAGTATGTTCAACATTTTATTTAAGGACTAAATGACAATAATAAACATGTATCATCTACCCTAATATATATTTTTTTTAATACAATTTTACATAAGTCTTTGTAATTGTTTTTGGCTTTTTTTGTGCGCCTGGTATTTTACTTTCTGCCCTTATTTTGTAATGTCCACCTCTAGAGGTTGGAATATTTGGCCACCTCAAAGTTCGAGTATTGATGCATCTTTAATTTATGTACATTGATGCACTTTTAAATGTCTTTTCGCTTCACTCGATAAGCGTTTGTCACTTGCTACGTTTAAAAACCCTGCATTTTTAATAAGAAATTCCCACTCCATTTCATAAATTCATGGAAATGTTTGCAAAACTAACTTAATTGACCTCACAATAAAGGAGCTAGTCGGACCTCTGCAGTCAGACACATTTTCCCAATTGTCTGCGTGACTTTATTTACAGGAAATACATCGATTGACGTTTACTAATCGATCATCCAGGTCCGAATATTGATGCATCTAAAAATCGACGATTTCTCCCACCTATTACTCTGCGTTTTGTTCCCTGCTCAAAAGAAGTTCCGTGCCTCGTGCACTTGCCTTCTTTTGTTCTTCTCCACCCCCAGTTGCGTGTCCTCCTACGCCCTCTTGAGTGCTCTTTATTTTGCTATTGAATATTATTTTTACTCTCCGTCTGCCTTCCGTCTTTGCTAAGCTACGTTACAGCTCCTGACAGCAAGATTGTTGTATAAATATTCCCGCAATGTCTCCAAAAGTTGGTTTTAGGGCCCCTTTCAGTTGTTTTCAGTGGTGTGTGATGGCAATGATTGCTCACAACAGAAAGAAAGATGATCTACGGCATGGGTGTCAAACTCTGGCCCGCCGTGTAATTTAATTTGGCCCTTGAGGCAATATCTAATTAACATCACAGCTGGCCCGCCGTTATTACATAGCAGCGGTGCCGCCGTAACCGGGGGCGCCGCTAGGGATTTTGGGGCCAATGAAAAGAATCTTTACAGGGCCCCCAACACATAATTTCATATAATTTCATCATCATTAGGGGCCTCTCTGGGACCCCCTCCATTATGGGCCCCTAGAATCCGTATCCTCTACCCCCCTTTTCGGCGCCCCTGGCAGTAACACCGCAATTTCTCACACTTGCCAATCCTCCCGAAGTTCAGTGCCCCTCCCGAAAACCCCCGGGGCAAGAAAGCATTCTCCCGATTTTCACCCGGACAACAATATTGAGGGCAGGCCTTAACGGCACTGCCTTTAGCATTCTCTACAACCTGCCGTCACGTCCGCATTTCCTCCATACAAACAGCAAGCAGGCCCACTCGCATAATATATGCGGCTATTACACGCACATAAGTGAATCCAAGGCATACTTGGTCAATAGCCACACAGGTCACACTGAGGGTGGCCGTATAAACAACTTTATCACTGTTACAAATACGCGCCACACTGTGAACTCACACCAAACAAGAATGAGAAACACATTTCGGGAGAACATCTGCACTGTAACACAACAGAACAAATACCCAGAACCCCTTGCAGCACTAACTCTTTCGGGACGCTACAATATATTTTGATATTTACTTCAGAAGGCTGCAAATAGAAGAGGCATTACATTTGTATTTAAATTTTATTTGATATGCCATTGATATTTTTTAATTATTATTTTTATTTGAAACTCGATTTTGCTTGTCACTATAAAGTTATATAAGCCTTGCTTGTTTAATGTTTAATGCAAAACTGGTTTGGGTCCCTATTAAAAGGTTCATTTGTTCAACTTTGGCCCGCGGCTTTGTTCCGTTTTAAATTTTGGCCCACTCTATATTTGAGTTTGACACCCCTGATCTACGGCATAAAAGGAAGCAATATTTATGTCCCCCATTTGACTGCAAGATGGTTTAAGTGGTGTAACATTTGCAATATGACGAGGAAGGATGAAGAAAGGATGAACGTTGCGGTGAAACGATGTGGTAAAATCAGGTCATGTCACCAACCTTTCAGCCTGGAGATAAGCCAGTTAGTAGTGGAGGTGGCATTGATGTCTGCTCTGTGACAGCTGGAAAAATATTCCCGACATGATGTCAACTCTGGTAGTGATGGGGGTGGTTTGCCCAAGATGCGGCTTGAAATTGCCAAAATAAAGAAAACCTAGGGGCGGATAAAGCAATGATACTGTGACACATGACTAGTGAAGGTTGTTGTGTTGGACAGATGTCAGGACACTTGGGTTCTAGTGACGGGGCCAAACAAGGCAAGTGTCTGCACTTCTGTGCCCAGGCCTGGTTTTGACTTTCGGGGAGAAGATTTGGGTCAAAGACAAAGTATAAACTGTAGTGACAGATACAAGCCCCCCTGCTGGGCTCCTGGCACCCAACCATAAACCCAGAAGGGGTGCAGCAAAGTATTGTTTTTGTCTCTTCCACTGACGGACCTGTAGGGTCTTTGACCAAAATAGGGATGAAGACAATGTGGAGACATTCATTGAACGTCTAGTCTCCTTTTTCTGTGAGCCTCAGGACTAAATATCAATAATAATCCAAGAGGAAGAAAACAAATGTTTACATTTTTTTAAATGGTCTGCAAGACAAAACTGAAGTACTGTATGTTGATAACATTGAAATATGGGCCAGGCCGAGTTGGCGCTGACCAGGTCTGCCTTGATTAGAGGTAGTTTTTTACGAAAGTAGTGTTCGTCGCTACGAGCTCTATTGAATCGACTTAAACCAAGTCACAGTCCAGTCTTTGGGAAACCATTCTATTACGATTCCTAAGCTATGATTCAATTAAAAATCGATTATTGATTCATCTTTAACTTATGTATATTGATGCAGCTTCACTGTTATTTTCCTGTCACTAAATACTTGCAACTTTTAAAAGTTGTGGATTTGTAATAAGAGAGTTCAATTATCACTTTTATTAAATCAATGAAAATGTGTGCAAAACTGGAACAAACGTTCCCTAAAATAAAGGAGCTGGTCGGATCTCTTTGTGAGGTAAATAAATACACGTTTTCAATGATAAAAATAATAGATTTTATTTTTAAAAAGCACTTTACATTGAGCAAACAACCTCAAAGTGCTACTGTGTTTATACAAATAATACAAAGATAATAAAAATAAAAACTAGAACTAGCACGCATATATCTAAAAAAAGGCTTTTTTAAAAGGAAGGGTTTTTAAGCCGTTTTTAAAATCACACACAGTCTGTGGCGCCCTCAGGTGGTCAGGGAGAGCTGTCTCCTATTGTTCATGGCTTTGTCCTCATTGGTTGGAGGAGGTTAGCTTGTCCGTGGCGGAGGTGTCCTGTGTAGGATTTGGGTGTGTGCAGTTCTTTGAGGTAGAGGGGGGCATTTCCATGGAGGCACTGGTGGGTTAGTAGGGAGACTTTGTATTCAATCCTGAGTGGAACAGGAAGTCATTGAAGGAATTTGGTGTGATGTGGTCGTATTTCCGCATTTTGTTCTGGGTCCTGGCAGCACTATTTTGTAAGTACTGACGTTTCTGGGTGTTCTTGCTGGGGATCCCAAGTTGCAGTAGTCTAGTCTTTAGAACTGTCTGAATTACTTTATTTACAATAAATAAATCAATTATTTACTTTTACTAATCGATTTTATAGCCGTCCGTGTCTGAATTGCGATGACATATTCCGTGGCCTTGTGGTTAGAGTGTCCGCGCTGAGATGGGTAGGTTGTGAGTTCAAACCCCGGCCAAGTCATACCAAAGACTATAAAAATGGGACCCATTACCTCCATGCTTGGCACTCAGCATTAAGGGTTGGAATTGGGGGTTAAATCACCAAAAATGATTCCCTGGCGCGGCACCGCTGCTGCTCACTGCTCCCCTCACCTCCCATGGGTTAAATGCCGAGGACACATTTCACCACACCCAGTGTGTGTGACAACAATTGAGACATCATTTCTCATCTGCGCCATGTTTCCTAGTACCGTGTGACAGATATGTTTCCTAGTAACATGTGAGAGATATGTTTCCTAGTAACATGTGACAAATATGTTTCCTAGTAACATGTGACAAATATGTTTCCTAGTAACGTGTGACAGATATGTTTCCTAGTAACATGTGAGAGATATGTTTCCTAGTAACATGTGACAAATATGTTTCCTAGTAACGTGTGACAGATATGTTTCCTAGTAACGTGTGACAGATATGTTTCCTAGTAACGTGTGACAGATATGTTTCCTAGTACCGTGTGAAAGATATGTTTCCTAGTACCGTGTGAAAGATATATTTCCTAGTAACATGTGAGAGATATGTTTCCTAGTAACGTGTGACAGATATGTTTCCTAGTAACGTCTGACAGATATGTTTCCTAGTAACGTGTGAAAGATATGTTTCCTAGTACCGTGTGAAAGATATGTTTCCTAGTAACATGTGAGAGATATGTTTCCTAGTAACGTGTGACAGATATGTTTCCTAGTAACGTCTGACAGATATGTTTCCTAGTAACGTGTGAGAGATATGTTTCCTAGTACCGTGTGAAAGATGTTTCCTAGTAACATGTGACAGATATGTTTCCTAGTAACGTGTGAGAGATATGTTTCTTAGTACCGTGTGAAAGATGTTTCCTAGTACCGTGTGAAAGATATATTTCCTAGTAACATGTGAGAGATATGTTTCCTAGTAACGTGTGACAAATATGTTTCCTAGTAACATGTGACAGATATGTTTCCTAGTAACGTGTGACAGATATGTTTCCTAGTAACGTGTGACAGATATGTTTCCTAGTAACGTGTGAAAGATATGTTTCCTAGTAACGTGTGACAGATATGTTTCCTAGTAACGTGTGAGAGATGTTTCCTAGTACCGTGTGAAAGATATGTTTCCTAGTACCGTGTGAAAGATATGTTTCCTAGTACCGTGTGAAAGATATATTTCCTAGTAACATGTGAGAGATATGTTTCCTAGTAACGTGTGACAGATATGTTTCCTAGTACCGTGTGAAAGATATGTTTCCTAGTAACATGTGAGAGATATGTTTCCTAGTAACGTGTGACAAATATGTTTCCTAGTAACGTGTGACAAATATGTTTCCTAGTAACGTGTGACAAATATGTTTCCTAGTAACGTGTGACAGATATGTTTCCTAGTAACGTGTGACAGATATGTTTCCTAGTAACGTGTGACAGATATGTTTCCTAGTACCGTGTGAAAGATATGTTTCCTAGTACCGTGTGAAAGATATGTTTCCTAGTACCGTGTGAAAGATATGTTTCCTAGTACCGTGTGAAAGATATATTTCCTAGTAACATGTGAGAGATATGTTTCCTAGTAACGTGTGACAAATATGTTTCCTAGTAACGTGTGACAAATATGTTTCCTAGTAACGTGTGACAAATATGTTTCCTAGTAACGTGTGAGAGATATGTTTCCTAGTAACGTGTGACAGATATGGACGGCTGGTGCAGTGGGGGAGTGGCCGTGTGCAACCCGAGGGTCCCTGGTTCAAACCCACCTCGTCACGTCCGTTGTGTCCTGAGCAAGACACTTCACCCTTGCTCCTGATGGGTGCTGGTTAGCGCCTTGCATGGCAGCTCCCTCCATCAATGTGTGAATGTGTGTGTGAATGGGTAAATGTGGAAGTAGTGTCAAAGCGCTTTGAGTACCTTGAAGGTAGAAAAGCGCTATACAAGTACAACCCATTTATTTATCATTTACTTTAACTTTAACTTAATCTAAGAATTGATTATTTCCCCACCTCTACATTCCAGTATATCTACCAACTGATACCAAATATTAACCAACTGATACCAGATCCAGATGTGTCTGAGTGAAGTGGGACAAAAAGCAAAAGAAAAGGAGAAGACTGGGGAACGGGCACCGAGGCCACAAGCTCATTGAAGTCTGGCACAGGCGGTTGGCGTTGTCGACAGAGGCGGTGCCAAGGCTGGGGAGCTAAGCTTGGTTTTGAGCACTTTGGTCTGGCATATTGTCGCAGAGAGGAAGCGGAATCCCCCTTGAACAACACCGTGGTACACGCTCCCAGTGCCTCTGTTCTCCTTTTGAAAAGGCTCTTCAGATTAGCTTCTGTTCTGGTTTTTAATGCTGAGCTTACAAGCACACGCTGTAGTACCACGGCTGCCATGGCGCCTGAAAGCGATTTGGCTGGGATCCGGTTTTCTGCATTGCCGGTTTCTTTTGTCCTTATCTCCAGCTACCATCCTGGGTTTTCCACCCTGCTTGTCATTTCCATACTAGGACATGTTCAGGTCAGTGTTGTTTCCAGACACTGTTTCTTCAGTAGGTGTCTGTGTTCACCCTTCCATTACAATGTCTTCCATCTTCTTCAAAAGAACAGAATCTCACCACTTGAGTCTTGAACGGCAAGACATGGCGACGTTGGTAGTCTAGTCCCTACGTGAACGTGTTAGGTCTTTAGTACGACAGATGTGCCACAGCCTCAGGCCCGTCGGTTTCTAGCTCATGTGGTGAACAATGTTGTTGTTCACACTAGACTCAGACCGAGTCTTCCAATACTTTTCGAAGACACTCATTGATATGCTCAAACACAGACTTGGTGAGATGGGTTGATGGAAAAGCTGTGGCCTACATTGGGTGCGGTGGCTTCGGAGAAGTAGTACAATCATTGATTGAACTTGAATTGGACAGCACTATTTATCACTTCTTTACTTGCAGAGATCCTGATAACAGAAGTTGGGAGTCGGGTTGTCTCGATACCGATATTTTGGTACCAGTACCAACACGTATTTCGGTACTCTGCCATCCTTTTCTAAACAAAGGGGACCACAAGGAATTTCATTATTGGCTTAATTTGAACAAAAAAACTTAGTGTACATGAAACATATGTTTATTATTGTCATTTAGTCCTTCAATAAAATGTTGAACATACTAGACAACTTGTCTTTTAGTAGTAAGTAAATAAACAAAGACTCCTAATTAGTTTGCAGTAACATATTGTGTCATTTATACACCCTATTATTTTAGACACAATGTGAGGGACAAACTGTAAAAAAAAAAAGGATTATTAATCTACTTGTTCATTTACTGTTAATATTTTAACTTGTTTTGTCTACACTTCTGTTAAAATGTAATAATCACTTATATTTCTCTTCTTTGATACTTGAGATTAGTTTTGGATGATACCACACATTTAGGTATCAATCCGATACCAAGTAGTTACAGGATTATACAATAAAATATAATACCTAATCAATCAATATGGTTAAGAAATACTGATGTAAAGGGTAGGTGTCGCGCTGATTTCTGTTTTAACATGTTCTATCTACACTTCTGTTAAAATGTAATAATCACTTATTTTTCTCTTCTTTGATACTTGACTTAAGTTTTGGATGATACCACACCAAGTAGTTACAGGATCATACATTGGTCATATTCAAAGTCGTCATGTGTACAGGGACATATTTCCTGAATTTATAAATACAATATGAATTAAAATAAAAGTATGTTGTTAGAATAAAAAAATATTGATGTAATCATAGCAGTATTTACTACGGTAGATACTATAGTATCCAGCAGTATGGATATGGGAGCAGTATATACGCTCTTATACTTGGTGTCATTCCAGTGGATGTCAGGTGTAGACCCACCAATTTGTTTACATTGTGGCGCCGGTGAGCTATTGTATCCTCCTACGGTGTGTAGTAAAACATGTTTAGCTATTCCTCGTCCTCCAGTGATCATGGTACTTATTTTTTTTTGTTGCCAAAAAAGTCAAAATGCGTTCATTCTCCCTTTTCTGTCTACACACTGTTTGCTTGTATGTACTCTGTGTGCGTGCACTGCCGAACATGCTCCTCTGCTCGTAAAACCAGCAATGTCATAACGTGACTACGTGCCGTCATACTTAAATAAATAAATAAATATATATATATATATATATATATATATATATATATATATATATATATGGGTAACCGGTACTTATCAGAGTATAGTACCGTTTTTGATTGATTAGTACCACAATACTCCACTAGTACTGGTATACCGTACAACTGTAGTTGGGAGTGGTTGGCAGTCCTCTTTAGGACCGCCTGGCCTGAGACCAAAATACTCTGTCATGTTGTTTGTTTATGCTGTGTGACATCTTTGCAGGCACCATCTCATTGTGTTGATTGAATTGTGTTCTGCAAAACAATCATGGGATTAAACTAAATAACTTTCCTTGCTGCTGTCTGTATTAAGGATGTTCCCATAGGGCTTTTTTGCTGTTGATTACCCCAGCCAGCAGCCATGAGAGGGTCATTGGATGCTTGTTTATTTCCTTTTTGTTACAATGAATTGGAACAAAAACACTCTCAGCTTCAAATCAATGTAAACGTTAGATCTTCTCTCTTGGATTATTCCAACACAAAAACCAGGCCCTTGTCTTTTAAACCCTGTGTAGACCTGGAAAAAAAAACACCCTTAGTCTTCTTGTCCCTCAAAGATTGTGAACAATGGGCCAAATTCCCCAAAAAGTGCAGTTCCATTTTGAATTAAATTTTTAATGACACCATTTGGTGCTGTTTTATGTCCGTGTTGCACCTGGTGGGAAACTGGAGGTGGTTTGCACTTTGAGTGCTAACCATTCAGTCAATTAATCAATCAATGTTTACTTATATAGCCCTAAATCACGAGTGTCTCAAAGGGCTGCACAAGCCACGACATCCTCAGCTCAGATCCCACATCAGGGCAAGGAAAAACTCAACCCAATGGGATGACAATGAGAAACTTTGGAAGGGATCACAGATGTGGGGACCCACATAATAGTGTGAGAGTCCAGTCCATAGTGGATCTAACATAATAGTGAGAGTCCAGTCCATAGTGGATCTAACATAATAGTGTGATAGTCCAGTCCACAGTGATCTAACATAATAGTGTGAGAGTCCAGTCCATAGTGGATCTAACATAATAGTGTGATAGTCCAGTCCACAGTGATCTAACATAATAGTGTGAGAGTCCAGTCCATAGTGGATCTAACATAATAGTGTGATAGTCCAGTCCACAGTGATCTAACATAATAGTGTGAGAGTCCAGTCCATAGTGGATCTAACATAATAGTGTGAGAGTCCAGTACATAGTGGATCTAGCATAATAGTGTGAGAGTCCAGTACATAGTGGATCTAGCATAATAGTGTGAGAGTCCAGTCCAAAGTGGATCTAACATAATAGTGAGAGTCCAGTCCATAGTGGATCTAACATAATAGTGTGAGAGTCCAGTCCATAGTGGATCTAACATAATTGTGTGAGAGTCCAGTCCATAGTGGATCTAACATAATAGTGATAGTCCAGTCCATAGTGGATCTAAGATAATATTGTGAGAGTCCAGTCAATTTTGGATCTAACATAATAGTGTGAGTCCAGTCCATAGTGGATCTAACATAATAGTGAGAGTCCAGTCCATAGTAGATCTAACATAATAGTGTGAGAGTTCAGTCCATAGTGGATCTAACATAATAGTGTGACATTCCAGTCCATAGTGGATCTAAAATAATAGTGAGAGTCCAGTCCATAGTGGATCTAACATAATAGTGAGAGTCCAGTCCTTACTGGATCTAACATAATAGTGAGAGTCCAGTCCATAGTGGATCTAACATAATAGTGTGAGAGTTCAGTCCATAGTGGATCTAACATAATAGTGTGACAGTCCAGTCCATAGTGGATCTAACATAATAGTGAGAGTCCAGTCCATAGTGGATCTAACATAATAGTGAGAGTCCAGTCCATAGTGGATCTAACATAATAGTGAGAGTCCAGTCCTTACTGGATCCAACATAATAGTGAGAGTCCAGTCCATACTGGATTTAACATAATAGTGAGAATCCTGGTGCTGGGAGGTGATGGAGCAGACAACATGCTAGAACATAGAGAGTGTGTCCTAGCATGATGCCACAGACTTGTCTTCTTCCCTCTCTTCTACTTTTCCCCCAAACTTTGCTGGCCTTCCCAGCGATTTGAGGCCTCGTCTTCTCTCCCTGCGCCATGCTTCCCAGTTTGTTCTGTTCCTGACATAGCACCGTGTTTTCTGCAGATCAAACCTCTGCCGTCTCCAATTCTACGCTCAGCTTTCATGTGGTGTCATTATGTCTGGCAGAGAGAGAGAGAGAGAGAGAGAGAAGAGAAGTGAGAGCTATTTCATTTTGCTGTGTGGAGCTGCAGGTTGATATGAATATCAAAGACTTATTTTCCCGCCAGCAGGTGATGGTGCCTGTGGCGTTCTCTCACTGACAGGTGGTCTCTGCTGCTGCTGTTTGTGTCCACGTCTTTGCTTCTCCTCTTTACAAAACTACTCTCTCTCTCTCTCTCTCTCTCTCTCTCTCTCTATATATATATATATATATATATATATATATATACACATACATACATAATGTACAGTGGGGCAAAAAAGTATTTAGTCAGCCAGCGATTGTGCAAGTTCTCCCACTTCAAATGATGACAGAGGTCTGTTTTTTCATCATAGGTACACTTCAACTGTGAGAGACAGAATGTGAAAAAAAAAATCCAGGAATTCACATTGTAGGAATTTTAAAGAATGTATTTGTCAATTATGGTGGAAACCAAGTATTTGGTCAACAATTAAAGCGCTCACTGATGGAAGGAGGTTTTGGCTCCAAGTCTCACGATACATGGCCCCATTCATTCTTTCCTTAAAGGGGAACATTATCAGCAGACCTATGTAAGCGTCAATATATACCTTGATGGTGCAGAAAAAAGACCATCTATTTTTTTAACCGATTTCCGAACTCTAAACGAGTGAATTTTGGCGAATTAAATACCTTTCTGTTTATCACTTTGGAGGCGGGTAACACACCCGCTATTTTCATTTTCAACACATTACAAACACCGGGTCTCAGCTCATTTATTTTCCGTTTCTTTGACTATTTTTTGGAACCTTGGAGACATCATGCCTCGACGGTGTGTTGTCGGAGGGTGTAACAAAACTAACAGGGAGGAATTCAAGTTGCACCACTGGCCCCAAGATGCCAAAGTGTCTGCCGCCAGACCCCCATTGAATGTGCCAGAGTGTCTCCACATTTGACCGGCGATGCTAAGGCAGACATGGCACAGAGATGTATGGATAACCTGCAGATACATTTGCAACGATAAAGTCAACAAAATCACAAAGGTGAGTTTTGTTGATGTTGACTGCCAGCTAATCAATGCTAACATGCTACGCTAATCGATGCTAACATGCTATTTACCGGCGGTGCTAAGACAGACATGGCACAGAGATGTATGGATAACCTGCAGATGCATTTGCAACGATAAAGTCAACAAAATCACAAAGGTGAGTTTTGTTGATGTTGACTGCCAGCTAATCGATGCTAACATGCTACGCTAATCGATGCTAACATGCTATTTACCGGCGGTGCTAAAGCAGACATGGCACAGAGATGTATGGATAACCTACAGATGCATTTGCAACTATATTACGTTTCCTTCCACCCACATTTAATGTGAAACAAACACTTACCAATCGACGGATTTAAGTTGCTCCAGTGTCAAAAGATGCGAAAGTCCTGATCGTTTGGTCCGCACATTTTACCGGCGATGCTAACGCAGCTATTCGGCCATGCTATGGCTATGAATAGCGTCAATAGCTATTCACTCAATAGCTTCAGTTTCTTCTTCAATATTTTCATACTCCAACCATCTGTTTCAATACATGCGTAATCTGTTGAATCGCTTAAGTCGCTGAAATCCGAGTTTGAATCCGAGCTAATGTCACTATATCTTGCTGTGGTATTCCCATTGTTTGTTTACATTGGCAGCACTGTGTGACGTCACAGGGAAATGGCCAGTGTCTTCACAGAGAGCCGAAAATAAGGCACTTCAAAGCTTTATTTAGGGATATTCCGAGACCGGTAAAATTTTGAAAAAAATTTCAAAAAATACAACAAGCCCCTTGGAACTGATTTTTATTGTTTTTAACCCTTTTGAAATTGTGATAATGTTCCCCTTTAACACGGATCAATCGTCCTGTCCCCTTAGCAGAAAAACAGCCCCAAAGCATGATGTTTCCACCCCCATGCTTCACAGTAGGTATGGAGTTCTTGGGATGCAACTCAGTATTCTTCTTCCTCCAAACACGACCAGTTGAGTTTATACCAAAATGGATACATGGACGATACAGCAGATTGGGAGAATGTCATGTGGTCAGATGAAACCAAAATAGAGTTTTTTGGTATAAACTCAACTCGGCGGCAGACTTAATACTTTTTTGCCCCAAGCTGTGTGTATATATATATATATATATATGTGTATATATATATATATATATGTATATATATATATATATATATATATATATATATATATATATATATATATATATATATATATATATATATATATATATATATATATATATATATATATATATATATATATATATATATATATATATATATATATATTAGGGGTGTAACGGTTGACAAAAATTTTGGTTTGGTACATACCTCGGTTTAAAGGTCACAGTTCGGTTCATTTTCGGTACAGGAAGAAAACAACAAAATATAAATTTTTTGGTTTTTTATTTACCAAATTTGTAAACAACGGCTGCATCCTTTTAACATTGGGAACACTATAATAATTTTTCCCACGTTAATCAACATTAAACTGCCTCAAGTTGTTGCTTTGATTAAATAAAATGACAAAACTTTTCTTCTTCATATAAAAAATGCAACATTAAACAGTTTCAAGCTTAATTTATCACAGCATTTGGGAAGCCTGCAGTTGTTTTTTATTATGTAAATGTTATATTTTTATCAACATGTGATAGCAGGGACCCTGTCATTTCAAAGTTTTTCCGTCCGTAAAACACACACACCGCAAAATGAGCTAACGTTACGCTAAAAGCTAATTAGCCTTCACCTCAAGCCAGAACTGCGAGCGAGCTGAGCTGCAGTTTAAGTTTCTAGAAGGTCAACGGGCTCATAGTGATGTTTGTAGTAGTTGTGACTGGGAGGTGTTTTTTTTATCATTTGTGGAGGGTACGCTGCCTTATGCTCACCTGCTAAACACCTATCTGCTCGACGCTGAAGCATTTACTACATGCGCTCTAAATAAGCACTGCTGATTGGCTGTTACGGCTCTGTATGTAACCAATCAGATGGTTATGTGGGCGGGACAATGCTGGGTGCTGACACAGGCAGAAGAAGCAAAGCAGCTTGTTAAGACTTTAGCTTAGAAACTCGTTCGGTACACCCCCGTACCGAACTGAAACCTCCGTACTGTTTTCCATCCATTTTTCTACCGCTTATCCCCTTTGGGGTCACGGGGGGCGCTGGTGCCTATCTCAGCTACAATCGGGCGGAAGGTGCCGTACACCCTGGACAAGTCACTACCTCATCGCAGGGCCAACACAGATAGACAAACGACATTCACACTCACATTCGCATACTAGGGACCATTTAGTGTATTGTATGTGTGTGTATATATGTATGTGTGTGTATATATATATATATGTATATATATATATATATTTGTATATATATAATGTATGTATGTATATATGTGTGTGTGTATATATACAGTATTTATATATACAGTGTGTAGATGTAATATGTATATGTAATGTGTGTGTGTGTGTGTGTGTGTGTATATATATATATATATATAGTTTGTGTTTGTGTTATTTAACCTCTCATCCATTTTAAGAAGCCTGGTTGGTAGGGATTTAGTGGTGTGTATACCGACCGAGTGGAACCAAACTTTCAGGACTATATTTCATGGTTAGTTTGGTGGCAGAGAATGTCGAGATGTAATTTAGATTCAATTGCTTCGCCTTCGGTTTCTTTAACAGGTTTGTGTTAGAATATTGAATTTTACGGTCTTAATGGAAAATGGAAGCCTGTTCTATCCACCACTTTGTAGGATTTTGCACTGGAACATGCTGTTATTTGTTCTCTTTTGTCACTTTGATTGACACCTTTTTTTAAATGATAATATTACCCAAGTGCTCAGGAGGAGAATGCTTTCCATAATTCTTGGGAAAACCGTGCGTAACTTTCAGTTTAAGTGGAACATGCATACGTTACAATGTAATGCAAAACATATTTGTAGTTGTTTCATTAGAGCACGTCCAAAAAGGAGTAGGAAGAAGCTGGTTTTACAGGCAGAGGAGCATGTTCGGCAGCGCGCGCGCACAGAGTACATGCAAGCAGACACAGTGTGTAGACAGAAAAGGGAGAATGGACACATGTTGGTGTAAAAAGTCAAGATAAAGGTGAAGTTATAACACTGAAACACCCTCAGGAATGGCTGCTTTAAGACATGGCTAGCTAGCTAGCTAGCAGCTAACATCCATCCACAGTGTTTTAGCTACTTCTAAATCACTAATCCTGGCCTCCATGGTGACAAATAAAGTAAGTTTCTTACAAGTAGCATTATCACTGGAGGATGAGAAATAGCTAAACCGTAGGAGGATACGATGGCTCACCAGCCTCACAACAAATGCCATGGGTGGATCTACTGTAATTATACCAAGTACATGATCATATCTAGTCTACATCAATTTAATTATCGTCATAAAATGTGTATTCTTTTTTTTTTCTTATTCATAAATTCTGTAAATACGTCCCTGGACACATGAGAACTTAAATTATGACCAATGTATGATCCTGTATCTACCTAAATGTGTGTTATCATCCAAAACTGAGGTAAAGTATCAAAGAAGAGAAGAATAAGTGATTATTACATTTTAACAGAAGTGTAGACAGAACATGTTAAAACAGAAAGTAAGCAGATATTAACAGTAAATTAACAAGTAGATTAATATAATTTTTTTCCCAGTTTTTTCTCGATAATGTGTCTAAAATAATAGGTGTATAAATGACACAAAATGTTACTGCAGACTAATTAGGAGTCTTTTTTTTTTTTACTTACTACTAAAAGTTTTCTAGTATGTTCAACATTTTATTTATGGACTAAATTACAATAATAAACATATGTTTCATGTACACTAAGATTTTTTGTTTAAATAAAGCCAATAATGTATTTTTTGTGTGGTCCCCTTTCTATTTAGAAAAATATCAAACTCTATCTTAGTACCAAAATATTGCTATGGAGACGACCCTAGTAAGGAGTAACACAATATCTGCATTGCAACATTTCCTTGAATGTAATATAAATCTAGGTCAAAGTACTCTGTTTATAGTCAAGGGCTTTCCTTTTGAACATGTTCCATTTTGTCAGCACACTGCAAAAAGTCAGTGTTCAAAAACAAGAAAAGAAAATACAAAGATGAGGAGTATTTTACTTAAACCAAGCAAAATTATCTGCCAATAGAACAAGAACATTTGGCTTGTCAAGACTTTCCAAAACAAATAAAATTTGTTAAACTCAATGGCCCCAAAATGACCTTAAAATAAGTATATTCTCACTAATAACAACTGTACTACTAAACAAGTACATATTTTCTATTGTTTCATTGAAAATAAAACGTCAAAGTCCATTTGGCTCTCATCTGTTTTAATATGAGACACAATTGTGTCAAAGTCATGATTTTTTTTTTATTTACACGCTTGAAATAAAAAAAATTATTACTTTTAAAAATAGTAGTTTTATACTTGTTAGTGTTGACGACACAGCTTTGCAAAAGTTGATATCCGAGTTCCAAGCATGTTTTACTCAATAATGTCATCACATCTCAGCAACAAGCTGGAATATCTTACTGACATCATTTAGGACCAAAACCCTTAAAACGAGTAAAACACTCAAACATAAAATCTTATGTCCCGGGATCTCAAGTCCCGGGATGCCCGAAATGTCCGTAACACACCCAGCCGAGTGCCACAGGGAGGAGGGATGAAAGTTGGAAAAGTCAGCAAAAGTCCTAAAAATGTGAATTATATTTATATAGCGCTTTTCTCTGGTGACTCAAAGCGCTTTACATAGTGAAACCCAATATCTAAGTTACATTTAAAGCAGTGTGGGTGGCACTGGGAGCAGGTGGGTAAAGTGTCTTGCCCAAGGACACAACGGCAGTAACTAGGATGGCGGAAGCGGGAATCGAACCGGCAACCCTCAAGTTGCTGGCACGGCCACTCTACCAACCGAGCCATGTTGAAAATGTTGAAAATACCTACCCAGGTTCCAGTCCCACAAGTTTCGCCGCTGGCCGGAACGCCCGAAATGTCCAAAACGCGCCCAGCAAAGTCCCACGGGAAGGCGGGGAGAAAAGGGAGAAAAGTCGGTAAGTCTTAAGACTTGTGGCACTCAAACTCAAACTCGAACCCGGGTAGGTATTTAGAAAATTTTTGGGACTTTAGCCGACTTATCCAACTTTTATCCCCCCTTCCCGTGAGACTTGGCTGGGTGTGTTATGGACATTCTGGCCATCCCGGGACTTGCATGGCCAGCGGAGGGACTTGAGGGACTTGAACCTTGTTGGCTGTTTTGAACATTTTTGGGGACTCTGGCTGACTTTTCTCACTTTTCTCCCCAACTTCCCGTGGGACTTTGCTGGGTGCGTTTGACATTTTTCACATCCCGGGACTTGTGTGGCCGACGGCGGGACTCGCCGGAGGCATTTTGGACACAATTGGGACACAATTGGGACTTTTGACCATTTTGGCCTCCTTTTCCCCTCTTCTTCCCAGCCTTCCTGTGCAGCATTCCTGGCTTTGTTTTGGACATTCGGACAAAAATAGTTTCAAGCATGTTTTACTCCAGTGGTTCTCAACCTTGTTTTCAGTGATGTACCCCCTGTGAACATTTTTTTAATTCAAGTACCCCCTAATCAGAGCAAAGCATTTTTGGTTGAAAAAAAGAGATGAAGAAGTAAAATACAGCACTATGTCATCAGTTTCTGATTTATTAAATTGTATAACAGTGCAAAATATTGCTCATTTGTAGTGGTCTTTCTTCAACTATTTGGGAAAAAAAGATAGAAGAATAACTAAAAACTTGTTGAAAAATAAACGGGTGATTCAATTCTAGATAAATATTTCTACACATAAAAGTAATCAACTTAAAGTGCCCTCTTTGGGGATTGTAATAGAGATCCATCTGGATTCATCAACTTCATTCTAAACATTTCTTCACAAAATAATATTTATGGAACATGTCCACAAAAATTCTAGCTGTCAACACTGAATATTGCATTGTTGCAGTTCTTTTCACAGTTTATGAACTTACATTCATATTTTGTTGGAGTATTATTCAATAAATATATTTTTAAAGGGTTTTTGAATTGTTGCTCTTTTTAGAATATTTTTGAAAAATCTCACGTACCCCTTGGCATACCTTCAAGTACCCCCATTTGAGAACCACTGTTTTACTCAATATAGGTCATAAGATCTCGGTAATAAGCTGGAGTATCTTACTGACATCATTTAGGATCTAAACCCTTCCATCCATCCATCCCTCTTCTTCCGCTTATCCGAGGTTGGGTCACGGGGGCAACAGCCTAAGCAGGGAAACCCAGACTTCCCTCTCCCCAGCCACTTCGTCTAGCTCTTCCCGGGGGATCCCGAGGCGTTCCCAGGCCAGCCGGGAGACATAGTCTTCCCAACGTGTCCTGGGTCTTCCCCGTGGCCTCCTACCGGTTGGACGTGCCCTAAACACCTCCCTAGGGAGGCGTTCGGGTGGCATCCTGACCAGATGCCCGAACCACCTCATCTGGCTCCTCTCCATGTGGAGGAGCAGCGGCTTTACTTTGAGTTCCTCCCGGATGGCAGAGCTTCTCACCCTATCTCTAAGGGAGAGACCCAAACTCATTTCGGCCGCTTATACCTGTGATCTTGTCCTTTCGGTCATGACCCAAAGCTCATGACCACAGGTGAAGATGGGAACGTAGATCGACCGGTAAATTGAGAGCTTTGCCTTCCGGCTCAGCTCCTTCTTCACCACAACGGATCGGTACAACGTCCGCATTACTGAAGACGCCGCACCGATCCGCCTGTCGATCTCACCATCCACTCTTCCCTCACTCGTGAACAAGACTCCTAGGTACTTGAACTCCTCCACTTGGGGCAGGGTCTCCTCCCCAATCCGGAGATGGCACTCCACCCTTTTCCGGGCGAGAACCATGGACTCGGACTTAAAACAAGTAAAACACTCTAACATAAAATCTGCTTAGTGAGAAGAATGATCTTATCAGACAGGAAGTAAGCAAATGTCACCCTTATTTGAGATATTTAATCTTACTTAGAATTCAGTTTTTGCAGTGCAGTGCAATGCAATAAATGTAAAGATGTTTTACTATAATAGTGTCACAACTGTCGCTCTTAAATGTGCTCTATACCTCCTCGGTAGTTTAATGACAGCAACCCACTGGATGAGCTGTAATCATTCAGTCAGTGTTTTCTCCGAGGTGACTGAGGAAGTGGGAGCGACTGACAGAGGAGCTCATAATGTCGAGAGGCCACCAGAGACTTCTGCTTGTTTACACAACATTTGCCGTGGACTCCCCCGACGTGCACTGGGAGCGTGTCAGTGACGGCACACATCAGAAGAATAATCGTCTCTCCAGGGTGTCACGATGATCCACCGGCTGAAAATGTAGTCTGTGCGTTGATGATTTATGGCCGTCTGAGACTGCACTTCACCTGAGGCCCAGCAGGGTGCACTGTGGGTACACCGTTGGGCTCTGCAGACACCGGGTCAAACTCCGTTTCAACTGCAATCACTCACTGAAGTACCTTTAACGCTGTCATCTCCTTTGCATTTTTTATCCGAAAAATCATCCTTTGGGCTTCTTAGTTGCTGAGTAAAATGAGTAGTTGGAGGAATGTTCTAGACAATGGCTGCCGACTGGAAGAAACCGATTCTCTGAAGTTTGTTGATGGATGTCTTTATGGACTTCTCATCACGGCAGGACTCCTCTGATCCATCTCCTGCGTTTATTTCCACTGTTGACTGCAAACTTGAAGGACGGCATCAAGGCTGTGAAGTTGCCGGGAACAAACTTTTTTGTCCACGGATCCACCGAAGAGTTTTCATAAGATGCGTGAAGCCCCCACTTCCTTGCTTTGCATCACGGCCGTGACAGGGACGAGTGGGAAGATACATTCCTTCTCCAGAGGCGGGCAGGCGGGAAAAAGTCCCATTTATTATCCGCAGTCGTCCTCGGCTAGATGCCTTACATCATGCGTGAAATGGGTCCAAATGGGTTCCCTTTGTCTATTGAAAGGATTCCTGTTATGCTTTACCCCGTGAAGCCTGACCTGGTATGAGGCTGTGTGCGGTTCCCCCGGCCTCATTGGAGTCAAAGAACCATCAGGAACAGCAGGCGGGGACACCTGGCACACTTGGAGAGGCCTTACAAGTGCACAACTTTGTCAAGAAACACTCTGCTCGTCTCTGTGGGTCTGATCCAGAATCCTTTCAATGCACTTTCTGACTTTCTGTGGGTTTGGAAGTACGTAGCAAATCTAATTCTGGGGTCCGGTAAAGGTAGACGTAAAGTAAGTGAATTTTATTTACAAAGATTTTCACAGATAGAATAAAAAAGCGCTGTAGAAAACACAGGTGAAGTAAAACAACAATTCAACTAAAATGGGGGTTAACTAAAAGCCTAACTAATAAGAGAAGTTTTCATATGTTTCTTAAAAGTGTCAACACAGTCAATATCGCTAAAATTCGCTCCATTCTGTCCACTAAAGACGCTGAGATCATTATCCATGCGTTTGTTACGCCTCGTCTCGATTACTGTAACGTATTATTTTGGGGTCTCCCCATGTCTAGCATTAAAAGATTACAGTTGGTACAAAATACGGCTGCTAGACTTTTGACAAGAACAAGAAAGTTTGATCACATTACGCCTGTACTGTATATACCTTTATATACATATATACATACATATATACCTATACTGTATATACCTTTATATACATATATACATACATATATACCTATACTGGCTCACCTGCACTGGCTTCCTGTGCACTTAAGATGTGACTTTAAGGTTTTACTACTTACGTATAAAATACTACACGGTCTAGCTCCATCCTATCTTGCCGATTGTATTGTACCATATGTCCCGGCAAGAAATCTGCCTTCAAAGGACTCCGGCTTATTAGTGATTCCCAAAGCCCAAAAAAAGTCTGCGGGCTATAGAGCGTTTTCCGTTCGGGCTCCAGTACTCTGGAATGCCCTCCCGGTAACAGTTCGAGATGCTACCTCAGTAGAAGCATTTAAGTCTCACCTTAAAACTCATTTGTATACTCTAGCCTTTAAATAGACTCCCTTTTTAGACCAGTTGATCTGCCGTATCTTTTCTTTTTCTTCTATGTCCCACTCTCCCTTGTGGAGGGGGTCCGATCCGGTGGCCATGTACTGCTTGCCTGTGTATCGGCTGGGGTCATCTCTGCGCTGCTGATCCGCCTCCGCTTGGGATGGTTTCCTGCTGGCTCCGCTATGAACGGGACTCTCGCTGCTGTGTTGGATCCGCTTTGGACTGGACTCTCGCGACTGTGTTGGATCCATTATGGATTGAACTTTCACAGTATCATGTTAGACCCGCTCGACATCCATTGCTTTCCTCCTCTCCAAGGTTCTCATAGTCATCATTGTCACCAACGTCCCACTGGGTGTGAGTTTTCCTTGCCCTTATGTGGGCCTACCGAGGATGTCCTAGTGGTTTGTGCAGCCCTTTGAGACACTAGTGATTTAGGGCTATATAAGTAAACATTGATTTATTGATTGAAGATGACGGAGGGACTGGTGCAATGTTTATCCTTGAATGCCAGGGTTTTTAAATGACTTTTTGGGATCTTTAGGAGACCCCGGCTTGAAGACCCTGAAGAGTAGGGTCATAACAAGTCAGTGATGTACTGAGGGGCCCAACCATGCTTCTGAAGAGTAGGGGCATAACAAGTCAGTGATGTACTG
This sequence comes from Nerophis ophidion, assembly GCF_033978795.1. Lineage (NCBI taxonomy): Eukaryota > Metazoa > Chordata > Actinopteri > Syngnathiformes > Syngnathidae > Nerophis > Nerophis ophidion. The sequence continues at coordinate 52,942,954 of NC_084625.1, read as the reverse complement.
AGGGGCCCAACCATGCTTCTGAAGAGTAGGGGCATAACAAGTCAGTGATATACTGAGGGGCCCAACCATGCTTCTGAAGAGTAGGGGCATAACAAGTCAGTGATGTACTGAGGGGCCCAACCATGCTTCTGAAGAGTAGGGGCATAACAAGTCAGTGATGTACTGAGGGGCCCAATCATGCTTCTGAAGAGTAGAGGCATAACAAGTCAGTGATGTACTGAGGGGCCCAACCATGCTTCTGAAGAGTAGGGGCATAACAAGTCAGTGATGTACTGAGGGGCCCAACCATGCTTCTGAAGAGTAGGGGCATAACAAGTCAGTGATGTACTGAGGGGCCCAACCATGCTTCTGAAGAGTAGGGGCATAACAAGTCAGTGATGTACTGAGGGGCCCAACCATGCTTCTGAAGAGTAGGGGCATAACAAGTCAGTGATGTACTGAGGGGCCCAACCATGCTTCTGAAGAGTAGGGTCATAACAACTCAGTGATGTACTGAGGGGCCCAACCATGCTTCTGAAGAGTAGGGGCATAACAAGTCAGTGATGTACTGAGGGGCCCAACCATGCTTCTGAAGAGTAGGGGCAAAACAAGTCGGTGATGTACTGAGGGGCCCAACCATGCTACTGAAGAGTAGGGTCATAACAAGTCGGTGATGTACTGAGGGGCCCAACCATGCTTCTGAAGAGTAGGGGCATAACAAGTCAGTGATGTACTGAGGGGCCCAACCATGCTTCTGAAGAGTAGGGGCAAAACAAGTCGGTGATGTACTGAGGGGCCCAACCATGCTACTGAAGAGTAGGGTCATAACAAGTCGGTGATGTACTGAGGGGCCCAACCATGCTACTGAAGAGTAGGGGCATAACAAGTCGGTGATGTACTGAGGGGCCCAACCATGCTTCTGAAAAGTAGGGTCATAACATGTCAGTGATGTACTGAGGGCCCCAACCATGCTTCTGAAGAGTAGGGGCATAACTAGGGATGCACCGAAATGAAAATTGGTGGCCGAAGCCGAAGCCGAATAAAAATTAAACGCTTGGCCGAATACCGAATAATGAATGCAGTTTTTCATAATTTTTTTGATATTGCATAAATGGCCTAGAATAAATGTTTAGACATGTTTTTGAAATAAAGTAATTTTTTATTGAATATTGACATTTTTTTAATAATCCAGTAGCCTTTGCTTTTCAAAAAAAGCACAAAGTTTTTCATCTAAACAAAACATGCATTTCCCCAAAAAAATAAGTGCATTAAAGTGGATAAACCAACAACAAATGAATTATTGTCCTTTTGGCAAAAGTCTGCTTAGCCACAGTAGATATGCTAATAATGTAAACAGAAGGCTCAAGTAAATCTCAATAAGTGTGTGCTTGTAACCTCATACACTTATACAGGTAGCCTACACAACAGGCTAATAATGTAAACAGAGGCCCCACTAAATCTCAATAAGTGTGTGCTTGTAACCTCATACACTTATACAGGTACACAACATATCCCAACGTCACCGCGTCAAAAAATTGCGTCACACGCCACTATTCGGCCTTGTTTTTAACTCATTCCACCGAAGGCCGAATGTGGCTTTTTTTGCCATAATATGCCGAATATATTCGGTTACCGATTAATCGGTGCATCCCTAGTCATAACAAGTCAGTGATGTACTGAGGGGCCCCACCATGCTTCTGAAGAGTAGGGGCATAACAAGTCAGTGATGTACTGAAGGGCCCCACCATGCAATGCAACGAAGGTCAGGGCTAAAATCTTCAAGTCAATGCGGAATTTGACTGAAAGCCAATGAAGACTGGATCGAATGGGGTAATGTGGGCTGGTCTGGGTGCACCGGTCTAAAGTCTGGCAGCTGCATTTTTTACTGTCTGAAGTCTCTTTAGTGCTGACTTGTTGAGAAGAGTTAAGAGAACGTGTGAATAATCATTTCCGGATCCAATTTTAACAGCAAGTTTCTCACTTTAGAAATATTTCTGAGTTGATGAAAAAACAGTTTTTGGTCAGTTGACCACAGTGACGCTCCAAAGACTTCTAGAAGCAGTACAGAGACTAACTCAGAAATAGCCCTGTGGTCTTCTATTGTTTTGCTTGTGCCTGGACCGAATACTTGGACTGGTTTTGCATAACATCCTCTTTCACAATTTTTTCCCGTGTTTGAATATAAACTCCATTGTTGTTTTGAAAGGAATTTGGGGAATGTTTTGCGGTGTAGTTGTTCACTCTGCTGATTTCCAAGCAGCCAACATGGGTTCTGTTCCCACTTAGTGACAGTGAGTGTCTGGTCTGTATCTTTGTGCCCAGTCACCCACCTCTTCTGTGCCCAGTCACCCACCTGTTCTGTGCCCAGTCACCCACCTGTTCTGTGCCCAGTCACCCACCTGTTCTGTGCCCAGTCACCCACCTCTTCTGTGCCCAATCGCCCACCTGTACTGTGCCCAGTCACCCACCTGTTCACAGTATAGTTCGCCTTTCACCCAGAACCAGCTGCGACAGACTAGCACCCTCCATGACCCTGAACAGGGTAAATGTGCAAATAAACACACACAGTCCACAAATAGGATCTAACATAATAGTGAGAGTCCAGTCCATAGTGGATCTAAGATAATATTGTGAGAGTCCAGTCCATAGTGGATCTAACATAATAGTGTGACTCCAGTCCATAGTGGATCTAGCATAATAGTGAGAGTCCAGTCCTTATTAGATCCAACATAATAGTGTGAGAGTCCAGTCCATAGTGGATCCAACATAATAGTGTGACTCCAGTCCATAGTGGATCTAACATAATAGTGAGAGTTCAGTCCATAGTGGATCTAAGATAATATTGTGAGAGTCCAGTCCATAGTGGATCTAACATAATAGTGTGATTCCAGTCCATAGTGGATCTAGCATAATAGTGAGAGTCCAGTCCTTATTAGATCCAACATAATAGTGTGAGAGTCCAGTCCATAGTGGATCTAACATAATAGTGAGAGTCCAGTCCATAGTGGATCTAACATAATAGTGTGACTCCAGTCCATAGTGGATCTAACATAATAGTGAGAGTCCAGTCCATAGTGGATCTAACATAATAGTGTGACTCCAGTCCATAGTGGATCTAACATAATAGTGAGAGTTCAGTCCATAGTGGATCTAAGATAATATTGTGTGAGTCCAGTCCATAGTGGATCTAACATAATAGTGTGAGAGTCCAGTCCATAGTGGATCTAGCATAATAGTGAGAGTCCAGTCCTTATTAGATCCAACATAATAGTGTGAGAGTCCAGTCCATAGTGGATCTAACATAATAGTGTGACTCCAGTCCATAGTGGATCTAACATAATAGTGAGAGTTCAGTCCATAGTGGATCTAAGATAATATTGGGAGAGTCCAGTCCATAGTGGATCTAACATAATAGTGTGACTCCAGTCCATAGTGGATCTAGCATAATAGTGAGAGTCCAGTCCTTATTAGATCTAACATAATAGTGTGAGAGTCCAGTCCATAGTGGATCTAACATAATAGTGAGAGTCCAGTCCATAGTGGATCTAACATAATAGTGTGAGAGTCCAGTCCATAGTGGATCTAACATAATAGTGAGAGTCCAGTCCATAGTGGATCTAACATAATAGTGTGACTCCAGTCCATAGTGGATCTAACATAATAGTGTGAGAGTCCAGTCCATAGTGGATCTAACATAATAGTGTGACTCCAGTCCATAGTGGATCTAACATAATAGTGTGAGAGTCCAGTCCATAGTGGATCTAACATAATAGTGTGACTCCAGTCCATAGTGGATCTAACATAATAGTGTGAGAGTCCAGTCCATAGTGGATCTAACATAATAGTGTGACTCCAGTCCATAGTGGATCTAACATAATAGTGTGACTCCAGTCCATAGTGGATCTAACATAATAGTGTGAGAGTCCAGTCCATAGTGGATCTAACATAATAGTGTGTGAGTCCAGTCCATAGTGGATCTAACATAATAGTGTGAGAGTCCAGTCCATAGTGGATCTAACATAATAGTGTGAGAGTCCAGTCCATAGTGGATCTAACATAATAGTGTGAGAGTCCAGTCCATAGTGGATCTAACATAATAGTGTGAGAGTCCAGTCCATAGTGGATCTAACATAATAGTGTGAGAGTCCAGTCCATAGTGGATCTAACATAATAGTGGGAGTCCAGTCCATATTAGGTTTAACATAATAGTGTGAGAGTCCAGTCCATAGTGGATCTAACATAATAGTGTGAGAGTCCAGTCCATAGTGGATCTAACATAATAGTGGGAGTCCAGTCCATATTAGATCTAACATATTTGGTGTGAGAGTCCAGTCCATAGTGGATTTAACATAATAGTCTGAGAGTCCAGTCTATTGTGGATCTAACATAATAGTGAGAGTCCAGTCCATAATGGATCTAACATACTAGTGAGAGTCCAGTCCATAGTTTTGGGCTCTGAGAATTACTAAGAAGTCGGAGGTCTTTGAAGGCAGATTTCTTGCCAGGACATATAGTACTTTCAATCCTGTAGTTCGCCCTCTGAACCCTGACTGATGGATTTGTTTAATGCGTTCCCTGATTCAGTTTTGTTTAATGCTGGAAATAAATTCCAAGTGAATGGTTGACAGTAAGATCCCACTACTATTGTTTGGAAACACACACACACCCAGATTGGTTGATGTGGTCCGACACTACGTTCAAACCCACCTCAATTAACTCCACCGAGGGGAAAACCAGCAAACTGAATTTACACCTTCAGTTGCACACCTTCATCAGAAGGCCTCAGTGGACGTGCCTAACCCGGGTTTATACTCCCCAAGGACACACCTGTGGCTCACACACCAGCCCCCCACAGCGGGCACCTTTTGGAAGTGTGAGGTGTGGTCTCCCTGGGGGGCAGCACAGCACATTAGGGGGGGGTGACTAGTGGGGGGGCATCGGACAACTCGGTTGACAGAAAATGACGCCAAGTCTCTAGGCTCAGTTGCAATTATATGGACTGACATACCTTTAGTTTAATTGAAGTATGTACAGTCATGGTCAGAAGTGTACATACACTTGTAAAGAACATCATGTCAATCAATCAATGTTTATTTATATAGCCCCAAATCACAAATGTCTCAAAGGACTGCACAAACCATTACGACTACGACATCCTCGGAAGAACCCACAAAAGGGCAAGGAAAAACTCACAACCCAGTGGGACGTCGATGAGAATGACTGAGAAACCTTGGAGAGGACCACAAATGTGGGTAAGCCCCCCACGCCCCTCACCAGGAGAGACCGGATGCAATGGACGTCGTGTGGGTCTGACATAATAGTGTTAAGCTCCAGTCCATAGTGGATCTAACATAATAGTGAGAGTCCAGTCCATAGTGGATCTAACATAATAGTGAGAGTCCAGTCTATAGTGGATCTGACATAATAGTGAGAGTCCAGTCCATAGTGGATCTAACATAATAGTGTGAAGGTCCAGTCCATAGTGGATCTAACATAATAGTGTGAAAGTCCAGTCCATAGTGGATCTAACATAATAGTGAGAGTCCAGTCCATAGTGGATCTAACATAATAGTGAGAGTCCAGTCCATAGTGGATCTAACATAATAATGAGAGTCCAGTCCATAGTGGATCTAACATAATAGTGTGAAGGTCCAGTCCATAGTGGATCTAACATAATAGTGTGAAGGTCCAGTCCATAGTGGATCTAACATAATAGTGAGAGTCCAGTCCATAGTGGATCTAACATAATAGTGAGAGTCCAGTCCATAGTGGATCTAACATAATAGTGTGAGTCCAGTCCATAGTGGATCTAACATAATAGTGTGAGAGTCTAGTCCATAGTGGATCTAACATAATAGTGTGAGAGTCTAGTCCATAGTGGATCTAACATAATAGTGTGAGAGTCCAGTCCATAGTGGATCTAACATAATAGTGTGAGAGTCCAGTCCATAGTGGATCTAACATAATAGTGTGAGAGTCCAGTCCATAGTGGATCTAACATAATAGTGTGAGAGTCCGGTCCATAGTGGATCTAACATAATAGTGTGAGAGTCCATTCCATAGTGGATCTAACATAACAGTGGGACGCCAGTGACGAGGCTGACTATGAGAAACCTTGGAGAGGACCTCAGAAGTGGGCAAGGGAGGGAGGGACATAGGAGAAAAAGAAAAGAAGCGGCAGATCAACTGGTCTAAAAAGGAGGTCTATTTAAAGGCTAGAGTATACAAATGAGTTTTAAGGTGAGACTTAAATGCTTCTACTGAGGTAGCATCTCGAACTGTTACCGGGAGGGCATTCCAGAGTACTGGAGCCCGAACGGAAAACGCTCTATAGCCCGCAGACTTTTTTTGGGCTCTAGGAATCACTAATAAGCCGGAGTCTTTTGAAGGCAGATTTCTTGCCGGGACATATGGTACAATACAATTGGCAAGATAGTGTCGTGGATGTCTTGAGCTTCCAATCATTTCTACAACTTATTTTTTGTGATGTATTGATTGGAGCAAAAAACATTCATGAAGTTTGCTTCTTTTATTAATTTATGGCTCTACTGAAAATGTGAGCAATCAAAAGTATACATAAAGCAATGTTCATATTTGCTTACATGTCCTTTGGCAAGTTTACCTGCAATAAGACACTGTTGGTAGCCATCCACAAGCTTCTGTTTACATTTTGGACCACTCCTCTTCACAAAATTGATGCACTTCAGCTAAATGTGTTGGTTTTCTGACATGGACTTGTTTCTTCGGCATTGTCCACACGTCATGACTTTGGGAAGTCCATTCTAAAACCTCCATTCCAGCCTGATTTAGCCATTCCTTTCCCACTTTTGAGGTGTGTTTGGGGTCATTGTCCTGTTGGAACACCCAACTGCGCCCAAGACCCAACCTCCGGGCTGATGGTTTTATCTGGTCCTGAACATTTTGGAGGTCATTATCCCATTTAGTCTCTGTAAAGCAGCAGTTCCATTGGCCACAAAACAGGCACAGAGCATAATACTAGCACCACCATGCTTGACGGTAGGGAGGGGGTTCCTGGGATTAAAGACCTCACCTTTTCTGCTCCAAACATATTTCCGGATATTGTGGCTAAACAGCTCCATTTTTGTTTCACCTGACCACAGAACTTTCCTCCAGAAGGTGTTATCTTTGTCCATGTGATGTCAGACAAAAATGTAGAATTTCAAATATTTAAAACAATATGGTTGAAATGATTTCTAGGCACAGTCAAGGCGTTGAGGGGTTCCGGTTTGGTGGCCACAGGATTAGGTCTCTGCTTTTTGCAGATGATGTGGTCCTGATGTCTTCATCTGGCCAAGATCTTCAGCTCTCACTGGATCTGATCGCAGCCGAGTGTGAAGCGACTGGGATGGGAATCAGCACCTTTGAGTCAGAGTCCATGGTTCTCCCCTGGAAAAAAGTGGAGTGCCATCTCCAGGTTGGGGAGGAGACCCTGCCCCAAGTGGAGGATTCAAGTACCTAGGAGTCTTGTTCATGAGTGAGGGAAGAGTGGATGGTGAGATCGACAGACGGATCGGTGCGGCGTCTTCAGTAATGCGGACGCTGTATCGATCTGTTGTGGTGAAGAAGGAGCTGAGCCGGAAGGCAAAGCTCTTAACTTACCGGTTGATCTACATTCCCATCCTCACCTATGGTCATGAGCTTTGGGTCATGACCGAAAGGATAAGATCACGGTACAAGCGGCCCAAATGAGTTTCCTCCACCAGGTGGTGGGTCTCTCCTTTAGATTAGGACACCTGGTTCTCATCATTTGGATGAGTGGCCAAATACTTTTGTCAATATGGTGTATTTGAATGTTTGTCCATGGATTCAGGATGTCCAGGTCTCAATGGGGAAGCGTTCTAGAAGAATCTTCCCCATCCTTCCATAGATAGTTAGGTGAGGGGAAGTGTCCTCATGCTCCACATGTCGGCTGTCAATCATCGCCCATTTTCACTGAGCGGGAGAAGCTGTGGCGGCCAAAGAGTGGCTTTGTGGCCCCGGCAGAAGGTTTTATTGGCCCTCCATGAGATGATCTTATTGGAAGTCTCTTTTGTTTGAGGGGAGGGTTTATGGCTGATTGGAAGCAGTCATAAACCTGAGTGGAGAGGAGCGGATTTTATGATCTCATTGGTGAGCAGGCCTTTTCCCCCCTGTAGAAATAACAATGTGCGACAGGATTGCTTTTGTGTGAAAGAGGTGATGCACTTAAAGGTCATTGTTTGATAGCGACTCTGACTTTTCTAACGTCTGAACACAAAGAGAAGGGCAGTCATGCTCCTTTTAACACCAGACAACACGTTTTACCCCACTCAATACCACCTTTTCTAGACCAGGGGTCAGCAAGCTTTTTGAAAGCAAGAGCTACTTCTTGGGTACTGATTAATGTGAAGGGCTACCAGCTTGATACACACTTAAATAAATTGCCAGAAATAACCAATTTGCTCAATTTACCTTTAATAAATAAATCTTTATATATATATAAAGTATCTTCCCTGCTTAGGCTGCTGCCCCCGCGACCCGACCTCGGATAAGCGGAAGATGATGGATGGATGGATGGAAATAAATATATATTAAAAAAACATGTCTGGAAAAAAAAACACTTAATTGAACGGTTTAGGCGCCAGCGCCCCCCGCAACCCCAAAAGGGAATAAGCGGTAGAAAATGGATGGATGGATGAACGGTTTAAAAAAGGAGAAAACAGGAAAAAAATGAAAATCAAATTTTGAAACATTGTTTACCTTCAATTTCGACTCTTTAAAATTCAAAATTCAAACAAAAAAAAGAATAGAAAAACTAGCTAAGTCGAATCTTTTTGAAAAATTAAAAAAAATATTTATGGAACATCATTAGTAATTTTTCCTGATTAAGATTAATTTTAGAATTTTGATTACATGTTTTAAATAAGTTAAAATCCAATCTGCACTTAGTTAGAATATATAACAAATTGGACCAAGCTATAATTCTAACAAAGACAAATCATTATTTCTTCTAGATTTTCCAGAAATTAAAAAAATAATAATTCATAAGACTTTGAAATAAGATTTAAGTTTCATTCTACAGATTTTGTAGATTTGCCAGAATATTTTTTTTGAATTTTAATCATAAAGTTGAAGAAATATTTCAGAAATATTCTTCGTCGCAAAAACAGAAGCTAAAATGAAGAATTAAATTAAAATGTATTTATTATTATTTACAACAAAAAAAAAAATACTTGAACATTGATTTAAATTGTCAGGAAAGAAGAGGAAGGAATTTAAAAGGTAAAAAGGTATATGTGTTTAAAAATCCTAAAATCATTTTTAAGGTTGTATTTTTTCTCTAAATTTGTCTTTCTGAAAGTTATAAGAAGCAAAGTTAAAAAAAATAAATGCATTTATTTAAACAAGTGAAGACCAAGTCTTTAAAATATTTTTTTGGATCTTCAAATTCTATTTGAGTTTTGTCTCTCTTAGAATTAAAAATGTGGAGCAAAGCGAGACCAGCTTGCTAGTAAATAAATACAATTTAAAAAATAGAGGCAGCTCACTGGTAAGTGCTGCTATTTGAGCTATTTTTAGAACAGGCCAGCGGGCGACTCATCTGGTCCTTACGGGCGACCTGGTGACCCCTGTTCTGGAAAGTAATGACAGCAAGTAACGATGACTATACAAGTTGTACTAGTGTAGTATCGCAGTACTAATAATCAGAAACGGAAGTGCAGAAATGGGACCATATCACACTGGTTCTCAAATCCCTTTACTGGCTTCCTGTTTCACTCAGGATTGAATACAAAGTCTCTCTACTAACCCACCAGTGCCTCCATGGAAATGACCCCCTCTACCTCAAGGGAGACCGGACTTTCTGCCCCGCCGCTCCCAGTTTATTAAATGCTCTCCCTGACCACCTGAGGGCCCCACAGACTTAAAAAAAGGCTTACAAGCCCTTCTTTTTAAAAGTCTTTTTTTTTAATAGCTATATGCATACTAGTTTTAGCTATTAGCCTGTTCTAGTTTTTATTTGTATTTGTTTTTTAATTATTATTATTTTTTTATGTATTTATTTATTTTATATACACTGTAGCACTTTGAGGTTGTTTGCTCAATATAAAGTGTTTTATTTTTTTATTTTTATAAATGTATTATTTTAAACATGGTACTATACCCTGTTTTGAAAAGTACCAGTTCCCTGTTGTTTTTTTTAACGGGCATGTTAGGTTTTACGAGCAGAGTAGCATGTTCGCTAGCGCACACACACATAATACTTACAAGCAGACACAGTGTGTAGACAGAAAAGGGAGACCGGATGCATTTTGGTGTAAAAAGTAAAGATAAAGATGAAGTTATAACACTGAAACATCCTCAGGAAGAGCTGCTTTAAGACATGGCCAGCGAGCTAGCGAGAACATCCATCCGCAGTCAGCAGTGTTTTAGCTACAATTATTTTGGCCTCCATGGCGACGAATAAAATATGTTTCTAGAACCTGCCCCCAACATGTAAAATAGTAAAAAAAAAAAAAAAAAACTAGCTAGAACTAGCGAACATATATCTAAAAAATATATTTTAAAAAAGAAGGGTTTTTAAGCCTTTTCTGAAAGCATCTAAAGTCTGTGGTGCCTTCAGTTGGTCAGGGAGAGCATTTCACAGACCGGGAGCGTCGGAGCAAAATGTACATCATCACTGCAGGACGAGGAATAGCTAAAGGTGCTTCACTACACACTCTAGGACAGGGGTAGGGAACCTATGGCTCTAGAGCCAGATGTGGCTCTTTGATGACTGCATCTGGCTCTTGGATAAATTTGAGCTGACATTGCTTAACACGATAAGTAATGAATAATTCCACTTGTATTCAGTGTTAAAAACATTGTTAAAAATATAAAACATTCTCGTGCATTTTTAATCCATCCATCCGTTTTCAAGAAGTTGCGCTAATGGTAAGAAGTAATTTATTTATTATTGGCTAGAGTGGGGCTAGTCCTCCTGGGGGTTCTTCAGACCACCAAGAACCGACATGAGAGCCTGTTTCAGGGTTACAATAAGTCTCTCAGTTGCTTTCCAGCAATTGTCTTTTTCTCTTTCGTTCTCACTCGCACTCTGGCTCCAGCTCTAACCCTGTCTCTCCTCCTGGCCGCTGCTTATAAACAGAGCGACAGGTGATTAGATAACAAGGCCCAGGTGGGCCATCTATGCACCTGTCGCTGATTTTGAGGCCGGTCCTGGCAACACCCCGCTTCGCTGCAGGCCCGCAGGCCACGCCCCTTCCACAGTTAGCTTCAGAATAACAATGTTATTACAAAGAATAAGAGACCTGTTATACTCTAGAAATGTTGGTCTTGCTTAAAAAATGCACGCGTTTAGTTGTGTTCAGTGTTGAAAAAATTATTATATGGCTCTTATGGAAATACATTTAAAAATATTTGGATTTTGGGCTCTCTCAGCCAAAAAGGTTCCCGACCCCTGGTCTAGGAGGATACAATAGCTCACCAGCGTCACAATGGAAACAAACGCCATGGGTGCATCTACACCTGACATCCGATTACAAGAGCATATGGAGTCGATGCATCTATGATTACATCGATATTTTATATCGTCACAAAATTGAGGCGCATCGGTGTGTTGTTACAGCTTAGCATAGCAGCGGGGAAAACTTCATGAAAGGAACAGTTTGTGCACCAGTGCAAAAAGCAAGGACTACAAAGACATGGATGACAGAGTCTGATGTGGATGAACTTGACTGGCCTGCACAGAGTCCTGACCTTAACACCTTTGGGATGAATTAGACCGGAGACTGAGAGCCAGGCTTTCTCCACCAACATCAGTGTGTGACCTCACCAATGTGCTTTTGAAATAACGCTGGGTAAATTCCTATAAACACACTCTGCAACCTTGTGGACAGCCACACCCCAGAAGAGTTGAAGCTGCAAAAGGTCACATTGAAGCCTGTGGGTTAGGAATGTGACGGCACTTCAAGTTCTTATGTGAGTCGAGGCAATATAAGTCTTTTGGTGGTATCGACACACCCACACTGGAGCGTTTGCTCTGCCGTTGCTCGCTGACACCGTCTGGCTCTCGGCATCATTCAGGCAGATTACCCCCGACGTCAGCGCCTGGAATATATTTGCGCTCGTTGTTTATGAGGTGAGAGTGCGAGTATTAGCGGCGAGCTTCCGGGGGAATATCCCTGCCCTGATGGGAGCTCATTATGCATCAAATCACTTCCCTTATCTGGAGGAGCACTTCTCCTCCGGCGGTCTAATCCACCTGTGTGTACACCACATGCATGCAGTCTCCTATTATGTAGCACACGCATGGCGGCTCCCATTCTGATAGAGTGCCGCGATAACGCCCGCTATCTCATCAAACCATCATCCTCTCTCTCTGATCCACACCCACGGTGAAGCAATTAACAGTAATTACCAAGTCTTTCTGCTGCCTCCACTCTTCTGAAGGGAGAAGCAGGTCATTACAGTTTATTAGCTCGGGGAGCTTCATGCCCCCCATGGAAGACAGCAGAGTGGAGCTGTGTGGTCACGGAGAGGACTTTACGAGGCCGTTCCACGTCTCCGCCGCGCTTGCAGTCATTTTTATAGCGCCGCTAATATCAAGGCGAGAGGAGGCTTCTCCCAGCAGCTGTCTAGTCTGTGTCTGACTACACATGTCTGACTACTTCCTGTGTCTGACTACACATGTCTGACTACTTCCTGTGTCTGACTACACATGTCTGACTACTTCCTGTTTCTGTCTACACATGTCTGACTACTTCCTGTTTCTGTCTACACATGTCTGACTACTTCCTGTTTCTGTCTACACATGTCTGACTACACATGTCTGACTACTTCCTGTGTCTGACTACACATGTCTGACTACTTCCTGTGTCTGACTACTCATGTCTGACTACTTCCTGTGTCTGACTACACATGTCTGACTACTTCCTGTGTCTGACTACACATGTCTGACTACTTCCTGTGTCTGACTACTCATGTCTGACTACTTCCTGTGTCTGACTACACATGTCCGACTACTTCCTGTGTCTGACTACACATGTCTGACTACTTCCTGTTTCTGACTACACATGTCTGACTACTTCCTGTGTCTGACTACACATGTCTGACTACTTCCTGTGTCTGACTACACATGTCTGACTACTTCCTGTGTCTGGCTACACATGTCTGACTACTTCCTGTGTCTGACTACACATGTCTGACTACTTCCTGTGTCTGACTACACATGTCTGACTACTTCCTGTGTCTGACTACACATGTCTGACTACTTCCTGTGTCTGACTACACATGTCTGACTACTTCCTGTGTCTGACTACACACGTCTGACTACTTCCTCTGTCTGACTACACACGTCTGACTACTTCCTGTGTCTGACTACACACGTCTGACTACTTCCTGTGTCTGACTACACACGTCTGACTACTTCCTGTGTCTGACTACACACGTCTGACTACTTCCTGTGTCTGACTACACATGTCTGACTACTTCCTGTGTCTGACTACACATGTCTGACTACTTCCTGTGTCTGACTACACATGTCTGACTACTTCCTGTTTCTCCATCTGTCTGGATGATGCACTTCCACACATGGCCTGCATGAAGTGTGGGGAGATGTACAGAATGGTGCACTAGTAAGAAAAGTATCGAAATACATTTTAGTACCGGTACCAACATGTTGGTATGGGGACAACCCTAGTAAGAAAAGTATCGAGATACACTTTGGTACTAGTACCAACTTATTGGTACAGGGACAACCCGAGTAAGAACCCTAGTAAGAAAAGGATCGAAATATATTTTAGTACCGGTACCAAAATGTTGGTATGGGGACGGCCATTATAAGAAAAGTATCGAGATACACTTTGGTACCAGGACCAACTTATTGGTACAGGGACAACCCGAGTAAGAACCCTAGTATGAAAAGTATCAAAATACAATTTAGTACTAGTACAAAAATGTTGGTATGGGGACAACCCTAGTAAGAAAAGTATCGAAATACATTTTGGTACCGGTACCAACATATTGGTATGAGGACAACCCTAGTAAGAAACATAGTAAGAAAAGTATCGAAATACATGTTGGTACCAGTACCAACTTATTGGTACAGGGACAACCTGAGTAAGAACCCTAGTATGAAAAGTATCAAAATACATTTTAGTACCGGTACAAAAATGGTGGTATGGGGACAACCCTAGTAAGAACTCTAGTAAGAAAAGTATCAAAATTCATTCAGGAATCGGTACCAATATATTGGTAATGGGGCAACCCTAGTAAGAAATGTATCGAAATACATTTTGGTACCGGTACCAACATGTTGGTATGGGGACAACCCTAGTAAGAACCCTAGAAAGAAAAGTATTAAAATACATGTTGGTACCAGTACCAACCTATTGGTATGGGGACAACCCTAGTTAGAACCATAGTAAGAAAAGTATTGAAATACATGTTGGTACCGGTACCAACATGTTGGTACGGGGACAACCCTAGTAAGAACTCTAGTAAGAAAAGTATCAAAATACATTCAGGAATTGGTACCAATACATTGGTATGGGGGCAACCCTAGTAAGAAAAGTATCGAAATACATTTTGGCACCGGTACCAACATGTTGGTATGGGGACAACCCTAGTAAGAACCCTAGTAAGAAAAGTATTAAAATACATGTTGGTACCAGTACCAACATGTTGGTATGGGGGCAAGCCTAGTAAGAAAAGTATTGAAATACATGTTGGTACCGGTACCAACATGTTGGTATGGGGACAACCCTAATAAGAACCCTAATAAGAAAAGTATCAAAATACATTTAGGTATCGGTACCGAGTGTTGGTTTGGGGACAACCCTAGTAGGAACCCTAGTAAGAAAAGTATTGAAATACATGTTGGTACCGGTACCAACCTATTGGTACAGGGACAACCCTAGTAAGAAAAGTATAGAAATACATGTTGGTACCGGTACCAACATGTTGGTATGGGGACAACCCTAGTAAGAACCCTAGTAAGAAAAGTATTAAAATACATGTTGGTACCAGTACCAACATGTTGGTATGGGGGCAAGCCTAGTAAGAAAAGTATTGAAATACATGTTGGTACCGGTACCAACATGTTGGTATGGGGACAACCCTAATAAGAACCCTAATAAGAAAAGTATCAAAATACATTTAGGTATCGGTACCGAGTGTTGGTTTGGGGACAACCCTAGTAGGAACCCTAGTAAGAAAAGTATTGAAATACATGTTGGTACCGGTACCAACCTATTGGTACAGGGACAACCCTAGTAAGAAAAGTATAGAAATACATGTTGGTACCGGTACCAACCGATTGGTATGGGGACAAGCCTAGTAAGAAAAGTATAGAAATACAGATCTTACCTCAAAGTACTTCTGTATTTGCTCGGCTAACATCTGCAAGTTCTTGGTAAGTTCCTCTGGACGTTTCAGCCCAGAATGTTAGACCACTGGTCTGTTTTACATTTCTTTAAACACAAATATCTTCATAGTTTTAAGTGTTAACAGTGAGTGGAGTACGAGATCCCATCCTAAAATGTATTTCCACACTCCGCTACATTGATCTTGTAGGCACAGTGGTAGGGTTTCTAACTTGGATCCTGGTCACTCAGCCTCTCCCCATCTCCTCGGACCACTGGCCAGGAAAATAAAGGTCCAATCTGATGCTGCGATCATGGGCCTCACACAATGTCACACAGGTCAATGACATGGAAATATGCAATTTCGCAGACGCCAACTCGTTGGATTCGACGTCAAAATAAAAAAATAAAGAAAAAACGCTTGCTGGCAAACTAAAATGAACAATTTGTGCGACTTACCATTTTCAAATGAGTTCTTCAGAGTTGAGTTTCAGTTTATGTGGAACATGCGTACAATTACAATTACAATGTCATGCATGACTTCTTTCATTATAGCACGTCCGAAAAGGAGTAGGAAGAAGCTGAGCTTATTTCATCCTACACCTTTTCACACTTCCTTGTTGTCTGTGGTGAGAACATGAATCAGATGTTCTTCAAACACGACAAATCACCTGTCGTCACACAACATGCTGACCTTGCAAATGAAGTCATCATGCTTGAAAATGTTGGTATAGAACTGTAATGATTTAAAGTACTGCTATGATTACGTCTATTTTTTGGCATCACAACATCTTCTTTCGTTTTTTTTTTATTCAAATAGGTAGGTAGGTAGGTCTTTATTGTCATTGCAACAAGTACAACAAAACTTTGTTTTTATGTGTGTATACATGTGTGTATACGTGTATATATGTGTGTTTGTGTACCTGTATATTTATATGTATGTATGTGTGTGTATGTGTATATATATATATATGTGTGTATACATGTGTGTATACGTGTATGTATGTGTGTGTGTATGTGTATATATAAGTGTGTATACATGTGTGTGTACGTGTATATATGTGTATGTGTGTATGTGTATATATATGTGTGTATACATGTGTGTATACGTGTACATATGTGTATGTATGTGTGTGTGTATGTGTATATATATGTGTGTATATATGTGTGTGTTTGTGTACATGTATATTTATATGTATGTATGTGTGTGTGTATGTGTGTATACGTGTATATATGTGTGTTTGTGTATGTGTATACATGTGTGTATACGTGTATATATGTGTGTGTTTGTGTACATGTATATTTATATGTATGTATGTGTGTGTATGTGTATATATGTGTGTATATATGTATGTGTTTGTGTACATTTATATTTGTATGTATGTATGTATGTGTGTGTGTATGTGTATATATATATATGTGTGTATACATGTGTGTATATATGTGTGTGTTTGTGTATTTGTATATATGTGTGTGTATGTACATGTATATGTATTAGGGCTGGGCGATATATGGATATATACGATATATCGCGGGTTTGTCTCTGTGCGATATAGAAAATGACTATATCGTAACATTCGAATATACGTTCACACGCAGTACTTTTAGCTGCGGGCGTACACTTCAGGTTCTCCTCGCTCTTTCCTGTCTCTCCTTCTCGCAGACAAGAAGGCGCACATACGTCACACGTCACATACACGCCCTCGCAGGGCAGAGAGGTAAGAAAAAGGAAAAAAAGGGCAGAGATGTAGTGACGTGGCTAATGTTAGCGGCTAACGTAGCCGTATGAGAGAAAGATAGTGCGGGTCTGGTAACAAATGAAGGAATAATTAATTCCCAAGAAAAATAGCAACGCACATATACATATTACAACATACATCTCGAGATATCTAGCAACAGAGGGAAGGTAGTTCAAGGTCATGGTGGTAGGTCGCAGCTCTCAGGCGCTGACCATCCATTCATCACCCCTACGGGATTGCGTCGAGGGCATTGGATTGGGGGACAGGAGGGTGTATGTGTGGCGTATATTTTTTTGTGGATGTGTGTGTATAAGCCCGTAGTGTGTCTCTGTTCCGCGGCCTTGATGTATTGGCCGTCGCTAGTCCAAAGTTCACAACAACAGGTGTGTGTCCATGCGAGACAAAAAAGGGAGTTTGTTGTGTCTTCCTGCAGTGAAGCCAGCAAACACGCTGGCGGGTCTACCTGGTTGATCCTGCCAGTAGCATATGCTTGTCTCAAAGATTAACCCATGCAAGTGCAAGTGCAAACGAGTTTATAAACTCAGTAAATACGTCCCTGGACACATGAGGACCTTGAATATGATCCTGTAACTACTTGGTATCGGATCGATACCTAAATGTGTGGTATCATCCAAAACTAATGTCAACTATCAAAGAAGAGAAGAATAAGTGATTATTACATTTTAACAGAAGTGTAGATAGAACATGTTAAAACAGAAAATAAGCAGATATTAACAGTAAATGAACAAGAAGATTAATAATTGATTTTTTTACAGTTTGTCCCTCATAATGTGTACAAAATAATAGGTGTATAAATGACACAATATGTTACTGCAGACTAATTAGGAGTCTTTGTTTGTTTACTTACTACTAAAAGACAAGTTGTCTAGTATGTTCAACATTTTATTGAAGGACTAAATGACAATAATAAACATGTGTTTCATGTAACCTAAGATTTTTTGTTGTTTTATTTAGAAAAGTACCGAAATGTTCCGAAAAAACTTATAATCCAATACCAAAATATTGGTATCATTACAACACTAGTGTGTAGGGCTGCGAATCTTTGAGTGTCCCACGATTCAATTCAATATCGATTCCTGGGTCACGATTCGATAATATATTGATTTTTTTCGATTCCATTCCATTCTTGATTCAAAAACGATATTTTTCCGATTGAAAAGGATTTCTGTATTCATTCAATACATAGATTTCAGCAGGATCTACCCCAGTCTGCTGACATGCTAGCAGAGTAGTAGAAAAAGCTTTTTGTAAAAAGCTTTTATAATTGACAAGGACAATGTTTTATCAACTGATTGCAATAATGTAAATTTAACTATTAAACAAACCAAAAATATGACTTATTTTATCTTTGTGAAAACATTGGACACAGTGTGTTGTCCAGCTTATGAGATGCCATGCAAGTGTAAGCCACTGTGACACTATTGTTCTTTTTCATTATTTTTATAAATGTCTAATGATAATGTCAATGAGGGATTTTTAATCACTGCTATGCTGAAATTATAACTAATATTGATACTGTTGTTGATAATATTCATTTTTGTTTCACTACTTTTGGTTTGTTCTGTGTGGTGTTTGTGTCTCCTCTCAATTGCTCTGTTAATTGCAGTTCTGAGTGCTGCTTAGTCAGGTTTGGTTTTGGAATTGGATTGTATTGTTATGGTATTGCTGTGTTGTTGTGTTGTGGTTTGTTGGGTTGATAAAAAAAAAATATATATATACCGATTTAAAAAAAAAAAAAAGAGAATCAATTCTGAATCGCACAACGTATTCGATTCGTATTCGAATCGATTTTTTCCCCACACCCCTACTAGTGTGTATATGAATGTGTGTTTGTGTACATGTGTGTTTATATGAATGTGTGTTTGTGTACATGTGTGTGTATATGAATGTGTGTTTGTGTACATGTGTGTGTATATGAATGTGTGTTTGTGTACATGTATGTGTATATGTATGTGTGTGTGTATATGTATATATATGTGTATACATATGTGTGAATACGTATATATATGTGTGTGTTTGTGTGTGTATGTACGTGTATATGTATATATATATATGTGTGTGTATAAATGTGTTTATGTATGTATATATATTAGGGATGCACTGATTAATCGGTAACCGAATATATTCGGCCGAATATGACAAAAAAAGCCACATTCGGCCTTCGGTGGAATGAGTTAAAAACAAGGCCGAATAGTGGCGTGTGACGCAATTTTTTGACGCGGTGACGTTGGGATATGTTGTGTACCTGTATAAGTGTATGAGGTTACAAGCACACACTTATTGAGATTTAGTGGGGCCTCTGTTTACATTATTAGCCTGTTGTGTAGGCTACCTGTATAAGTGTATGAGGTTACAAGCACACACTTATTGAGATTTACTTGAGCCTTCTGTTTACATTATTAGCCTGTTGTGTAGGCTACCTGTATAAGTGTATGAGGTTACAAGCACACACTTATTGAGATTTAGTGGGGCCTCTGTTTACATTATTAGCCTGTTGTGTAGGCTACCTGTATAAGTGTATGAGGTTACAAGCACACACTTAATTGAGATTTACTTAAGCCTTCTGTTTACATTATTAGCATATCTACTGTGGCTAAGCAGACTTTTGCCAAAAGGACAATAATTCATTTGTTGTGGGTTTATCCACTTTAATGCACTTAATTTTATTTTTGGAATGCATGTTTTGTTTGAAGGCCTAATATAAATGAAAAACTGTGCTTTTTTTTGAAAAGTAAAGGCTACTGGAATATTAAAAAAATGTCAATATTCAATAAAAAATTACTTTATTTGAAAAATATGTCAACACATTTATTCTAGGCTATTTATGCAATATTTAAAAAATTGTGAAAAACTGCATTCATTATTCGGTATTTGGTCTTCGGCCAAGCGTTTAAATTTTATTTGGCTTCGGCCACAAATTTTCATTTCGGTGCATCCCTACTTTTGAAACAATAATACAACTGGCAATGATGTAGTCAAAAAAATACTAACAATTTTCAACGCATTTTGGAATGGTTCTATTGTTTATATTCACCAAATAATATAAATTGTGAGAGAATTTGGCCCGTCTCTGTGTGTAAAAGTCACAAGTGTGATGCATCCCATAATGATGCACACCACTTTCCCCTCGGAGACTGCGGGTGTGGTTTTACACGTGTTGGGTGGACTCACACGCTCATTACCTCTCATGACCTCATCATAGTTGTATGACTGGCCATCTGAAGTTGAATTATTTAGAGGCTCTTTATAGTTTGCTATTGATATTGCTGCCCCCCCCCCCCATGATGTCAGCTTGAATAATGAATGAGTGGGGCACATGAGGGTGGGCGTGGGTGCACATTTCTCAGCAAGGCTGGCATGGAAACATGGTCAGACATGGTTTGTAGCGCCAGTAGGGACCTGATGATGGGACTTAGGAAGTAAGTCTCTTTATTTCAAGAAATGTACTGTATTTTCTCGACTAAGGTGCACTTAAAATCCTTTTTCCCCCCTCAAAAATCAACAGTGCGCCTTATAACCCGGTGCACCTTATGTACATAATTATTCTGTTTGGCTTACAGACCTCGAAGCTATTTTATTTGGTACCTGGTGTAATGACAAGTGTGACCAGTAGATGGCAGTCACACATAAGAGACACTATATTTTTGTCAAAGAATCAAAATAGGCTAAAGCAGCTAGTATCTGGTCAGCCAGCATTACAAGTGGTCCATCTGGGTGACGTAAACCTGTGGTCCCCAACCTTTTTGTAGCTGCGGACCGGTCAACGCTTGATAATTTGTCCCGCGGCCCGGGTGGGGGGATTCTTTTTTTATTTTCGTTTTTTTATTTTCTTTATTTAAAACAATTTTTTGTCATTAAAAAGGGAGTTTTTTTGTGTTGGTGCACTAATTGTAAGTGTATCTTGTGTTTTTATGTTGAATTAATAAAAATAAAAAATATTCTGCGGCCCGATGGTTAGGGACCACTGACGTAAACCACGGCTAAATATCATTCAATCAATCAATCAATCAAAGTTTATTTGCCCTGAAACCGAACTGAAAAGGTTCATTGAGCTGCTGTGCAACAATTTTTCCAGGATTTTCGAAATAAAGGGAAGGTGGAACACCGGCCGGTAGTTTACCGGCAGATAAAAATATATCTTTTGGATACACTAAAAATAAAGAGTAGCTTACCTTGAAGGCAGCCTTATTCTCCACAGTCTGTTTCCTTTTCTCCTACTCCACGTCTCCTCTGGAATAAAACGGGTCTCTTCCTATCTCTTCTGTTGTTGTTTTGTTGCAATCGTCTATTCAAACACTTCAAAGCAAGCGCCCCAAATTGAGAAGCAGGTGTCCTAATCACTTGGCCCGGTGTATCAAATCAAGCACTTAGGCATGGAGACTGTTTCTACAAACATTTGTGAAAGAATGAGCCGCTTTCAGTGATTTCCAGCGTGGAAATGTCATAGGATGCCACCTGTGCAACAAATCCAGTCGTGAAATGTCCTTCCTCCTAAACATTCCACGGGTTTCAGTTATAATTTCACCTTTATCTTTACTTTTTACACCAAAATGCGTCCATTCTCCCTAATTTAAAGAAAAAATACAACCTTAAAAATGATTTTAGGATTTTTAAACACTTATACCTTTTTACCTTTTAAATTCCTTCCTCTTCTTTCCTGACAATTTAAATCAATGTTCAAGTACATTTTTTTTTTTTATTGTAAAGAATAATAAATACATTTTAATTTAATTCTTCATTTTAGCTTCTGTTTTTTCGACGAAAAATATTTTTGAAATATTTCTTCAAACTTATTATTAAAATAAAAAAATGTTGTTCTGGAAAATCTAGAAGAAAACATGATTTGTCTTTGTTAGAAATATAGCTTGGTGCAATTTGTTATATATTCTAACAAAGTGCAGATTGGATTTTAACTTATTTAAAACATGTCATCAAAATTTTAAAATGAATCTTAATCAGGAAAAATTACTAATGATGTTCCATAAATTATTTTTATAATTTTTTCAAAAAGATTCGAATTAGTTAGTTTTTCTCTTATTTTTTTTCGGTTGAAATTTGAATTTTAAAGAGTCGAAATTGAAGATAAACAATGTTTCAAAATTTAATTTGTATTTTTTTTCCTGTTTTCTCCTCTTTTAAACCATTCAATTAAGTGTTTTTTTCATCATTTATTCTCTACGAAAAACCTTCCGTAGAAGGAAAAAAAATAAACGACGTAATGACGGTCAGAAATGCCCATTTTATATATATATATATATATATATATATATATATATATTTATTAAAAGTAAATTGAGCAAATTGGTTATTTCTGGCAATTTATTTAAGTGTGTATCAAACTGGTAGCCCTTCGCATGAATCAGTACCCAAGAAGTAGTTTTTGGTTTCAAAAAGGTTGCTGACCCCTGCTTTTTATCAACTAGAAGTAGATATAGAGATTTATTGTAAG
Organism: Nerophis ophidion; assembly: GCF_033978795.1. Lineage (NCBI taxonomy): Eukaryota > Metazoa > Chordata > Actinopteri > Syngnathiformes > Syngnathidae > Nerophis > Nerophis ophidion. Next base: position 52,920,428 of record NC_084625.1, on the reverse strand, counting down.
CGTTAAATAAAAAAATAATAATTTGACTTATTTTTAACATTTTAATAACTGAGACCCTTTATAATCCACAGGACCCTTAAAGGTAAAATGAATTTAAAAAATCCATACATTTTGTTCTGGTTTGAAAATGACAAAATATCAAAATGGCCCCCGCTCGTTTTCATTTTTCCATGTGCGGCCCTCAGTGGAAAAAGTTTGGACACCCCTTGTCTACACACTGTCTGCATGTAAGTACTCTGTGCGTGTGCGCTGCCCAACATGCTCCTCTACTCGTTAAACCAGCAATGTCACAGAGGGGGTGATGATCGGTACTTTTTAGAGGCTGGTATAGTACCGAATATGATTCTTTAGTATCACGGGACTATACTTGTACGTGTATACCCTACAACCCTATTTTGGACTTTGTATCATTTCCTGTCCACTTCTCCGGTCTAAATGTGGACTCTCACACCTGCCTCTGGTTGCCAATGACGATTTTTGTTTGGTCCTCCCTAATAAAAGGGCTTTCGCAGTACACACACACCAACTGCAGTCTCTGCACCCTGGAGTCCAGACCAATAGGAATACGTAACATCAAGTGAGGGCCTAAAATGGTGGAGATGGAGAGAATGATGTTGGAAGGAAGGCAAGGGGTGGGGGGTCGGTGTTGACAAAAGGACAGGACGTGTGTGTGTGTGTGTGTGTGTGGGAGAGGACAGGGGGAGATATCTAATTACGTTCATCCCCCTCCTGCCTCCTCAGGTCGTCTCCTCCTCCTATCAGTCCTTGGCACCTCCAAATTAAATTTGTCTTGAGAGTGGATGAATGGGGGGGGGGGGGTTCCTGGCTCCTGTGAGAGAAGGTGAGCACACTTTGTTCCCTCTGTGGCCCCCGATGGAGCCATGGAGGTCGCTGACGATGACAAGCCAGATGCAATCTTGTGTGTGTGTGTGTGTGTGTGTGTGTGTGTGGAGAAGCCCATCACAGAGATAAACAGAGTGTATCATGGCCGGGGCCCCCAGGCCGCGCCAAATGCCCACTTCCTGTCTGCTCTTCATGTCCACTCGCACAGAATTGATTCATCTGCGAACACGTCAATGTTTGCTTCTCAGGCTTGGATTTCAAACTCGCTGCAAAAGTGCAGCAGATGGACGTTGGGGGTAAAAAAAAAAGCCTCTTTTACGAAAACTGGAAAGAAGGTCACAACTGACTGCTGGGTTAAAGAGACAACAGACTAGTCCAATATGTTCCAAAGGCCAGGCAAAAACCAAAGCATTTTTCATGCCACAAGAAATGTTGTCAATGCGAGGAACTCCTAAACACAATTTGTTGAAGCATACTTGCCAACCTTGAGACCTCCGAATTGGGGGGATTTATATTATATATAAAAATTCACTCAATTTTTATACATAATATATATATATATATATTATGTATAAAACCCAGTTTCCATATGAGTTGGGAAATTGTGTTAGATGTAAATATAAACAGAATACAATGATTTGCAAATCCTTTTCAAGCCATATTCAGTTGAATATGCTACAAAGACAACATATTTGATGTTCAAACTCATAAACTTTACTTTTTTTTTCGCAAATAATAATTAACTTAGAATTTCATGGCTGCAACACGTGCCAAAGTAGTTGGGAAAGGGCATGTTCACCACTGTGTTACATCACCTTTTCTTTTAACGACACTCAATAAACGTTTGGGAACTGAGGAAACTAATTGTTGAAGCTTTGAAAGTGGAATTCTTTCCCATTCTTGTTTTATGTAGAGCTTCAGTCCTTCAACAGTCCGGGGTCTCCGCTGTCCTATTTTACGCTTCATAATGCGCCACACATTTTCCATGGGGGACAGTTCTGGACTGCAGGCGGGCCAGGAAAGTACCCGCACTCTTTTTTTTTTTACAAAACCACGCTGTTGTAACGTGCTGAATGTGGCTTGGCATTGTCTCGCTGAAATAAGCAGGGGCGTCCATGGAAAAGACCGCGCTTAGATGGCAGCATATGTTGTTCCAAAAGATGTATGTACCTTTCAGCATTAATGGTGCCTTCACAGATGTGTAAGTTACCCATGCCTTGGGAACTAATGCACCCCCATACCATCACACATGCTGGCTTTTCAACTTTGCAGTCTGGATGGTTCGCTTCCCCTTTGATCCGGATGACACGATGTCGAATATTTCCAAAAACAATTTGAAATGTGGACTTGTCTGACCACAGAACACTTCAAGTTTGCACCAGAGAAGCGGGCGGCGTTTCTGGATGTTGTTGATAAATGGCTTTTGCTTTGCATAGTAGAGCTTTAACTTGCACTTACAGATGTAGCGACCAACTGTATTTAGTGACAGTGGTTTTCTGAAGTGTTCCTAAACCCATGTGGTGATATCCTTTAGTGATTGATGTCGGTTTTTGATACAGTGCCGTCTAAGGGATGGAAGGTCACGGTCATTCAATGTTGGTTTCCGGCCATGCCGCTTACGTGGAGTGATTTCTCCAGGTTCTCTGAACCTTTTGATGATATTATGGAGCGTAGATGTTGAAATCCCTCAATTTCTTGCAATGTCACTTTGAGAAAGGTTGTTCTTAAACTGTTTGACTATTTGCTCACACAGTTGTGGACAAAGGGGTGTACCTCGCCCCATCCTTTCTTGTGAACGACTGAGCATTTTTTGGGAAGCTGCTTTTATAGCCAATCATGGCACCCACCTGTTCCCAATTAGCCTGCACACCTGTGGGATGTTCCAAATAAGTGTTTGATGAGCATTCCTCAACTTTATCAGAATTTATTGCCACCTTTCCCAACTTCTTTGTCACATGTTGCTGGCATCAAATTCTAAAGTTAATGATTATTTGCAACAAAAAAATAAAGTTTATGAGTTTGAACATGAAATATGTTGTCTTTGTAGCATATTCAACTGAATATGGCTTGAAAAGGATTTGCAAATCATTGTATTCTGTTTATATTTACATCTAACACAGTTTACCAACTCTTATGGAAATGGGGTTTGTACAAAAACAAGGTTAATAGTTATTAATTTGTTTTCACTTTTCTTTTCTTTTAAATCTTATTAGTCATTTTAATGTTTATTCCATCTGACTGAGCAGCACAGTTACAAAATAAATACATATTTATGAATGAATTAGTCATCTTTGTTGTCACTAAGCACATGTCTAAAATGGCTGCTTTTAGAAGTCTGGAAAAAGTACAACCATTAAATGTGGACGCTTTTTTATATCCCATCAATTAAAATAATGGTTGACTAATTGAGCATCCAAATAATAGTCGCAGCCCAAATAATGAGCCATAGTTTTGTTCCGAGTGAATCTGTAGCCAAGTAAACATACATGCTCTACAACATAGGACTCTGCACGTATTATATTACAATCTTCTGATTGATTGTGAAATCTAATTATATGATTTGGAAATTTCACGCACACACACACACACACACACACACACACACACACACACACACACACACACACACATACACGTTTTTCTTACCTTCTTGAGACCTCCGAAAAAAATGCCTCCCTCTTTAGAACCACCCTTTCTAGATATATATTAAGATGTTTATTTCTGACAATAATAATATATCAATCAATGTTTACTTATATAGCCCTAAATCACTAGTGTCTCAAAGGGCTGCACAAACCACAACACAAACAAGTGTAGATATATGTATAAATATGTGTGTGTGTGTATATATATATATATATATATATATATATATATATATATATATATATATATATATATATATATACATACACAGTATATGGATAAGCGATAGAAAATAGATGAATGGATGTGTGTGTGTGTGTATATATATATATATGTATATATATATATATATATATATATTTACATGTATTTATATGGGTGTGTGTGTTTGTGTATTTATATATAAATATGTGTGTGTGTATGTATATATATATATGTATGTGTATATATATATATATGTATGTGTATATATATATATATATATATATATATACACAGTATATGGATAAGCAATAGAAAATAGATGGATGGATGTGTGTATGTTTGTATATATATATATATATATATATATATATGTATATATATATATATATATATATAATATATATATACACATTATGTAAGTATAAAAAAGCTGGTTGTGAAAAATGAGTTGGAATTTCACAAGAAAAACTTAGAATGTTGGCGGTATTATAGTTAAAGTCGTCATTTTACTCAGCACAAGTCAAAATTTCACAAGAAAAATACCTGAATATTTGTGCAATGTTATGATAAAAGTTGGAATTTTACTTGACAAGAAAAGCTTAACATCTTGGCAACTGTATGAGGCGAGTTGTAATTTTACTCGACGAGAGTTTAAACATTTTAAGAAAACTTAAAAATGTTGGCAATATTATGATAATTGGAATTTTACCTGGCAAAATTATGACAAGTCATTTTACTCAGCGCAAGTCAAATTTTACAAGAAAAAAACCTGAACATTTGTGCAATGTTATGATAAAAGTAGGAATTTTACAAGAAAAGCTTAACATCTTGGCAACTGTATGAAGAGTCGTAATTTTACAAATTTTGTAAGAAAACCTAAAAATGTTGGCAATATTATAATAATAATTGGAATTTTACTCGGCAAAATTATGACAAGTCATTTTACTCAGCGCAAGTCAAATTTTACAAGAAAAAAACCTGAACATTTGTGCAATGTTATGATAAAAGTTGGAATTTTACTCGAACTGTCATTTTACAAGAAAAGCTTAACATTTTGGCAACTTTATGAAGAGTCGTAATTTTTAAAATTTTGTAAGAAAACCTAAAAATGTTGGCAATATTATAATAATAATCGGAATTGGCAAAATAATTTTGCTCCAGAATTGTCAGTTTTACAAGAACAACAAAAGAATTGGCAGTATTGTCATACGAGTCAGAATTTTACATGACAGACGTCACCATTTTAAGTTAAAAAGTAATAATTTTACCTTAAAAAGTAATAGTTTTACGAGAAAATATTACAATATTACAGAAACTGAAATATGAGAAATTGTTCCCAATTTTATAAGAAAAAAGTCCACACATTGTGAGAAAAAGACTGCTTTTAGTTATTTATATATTTATTTAGTTTTTGGTTTTTAATCGTTTTTTATATTTACTCCGTTATTACAGTATGTCTCTATGTACATATTTATTTTAATTTTGGCTAAAAGGGGTGCATTTCAATTACACACACTTGTTTCATGTTGACCAGAGGGGGAGCACTCCAATTTTTTATTTTACACACACTTGTTATTTCATATGTTGATCAGAGGAGCGCTTTTAAAACCGACAGTCAATTTGAAAAATGGCTCCGATGAGGTGGCGACTTGTCCAGGGTGTACTCCGCCTTCCGCCCGATTGTAGCTGAGATAGGCGCCCGCGACCCCAAAAGGGAATAAGCGGTAGAAAATGGATGGATGGGCTCCTTTTTGGGACCACCCTCAGGGGTGCAAATGAGACATTGTCTATTAGATGCAATGTTATTGGGACCACTTCTTCACACCTCCTCATATGGAAGCTGCTTTTCCTTCTTTGTGTCTCAAGAAGGCTAGAAACACACACACACACACACACACACACACACACACACACACACACACACACACACACACACACACACACACACACACACACACAGGACAATGGCACACTATTAGAATTCATGTATTCGTTCATTACGGCGTCCTCTCATTGTCCTCCTGGTTTTTCGTTTTTGTGTGTATTTTTTTTTTACGTAGAAAAGGCAACAACAGGAAGGAAATGTCAGCGCATTGTTGGAGTGACATGACCACCGAGTTGTTGGAGCGGGTTGTTGCCTTTGAAACACACACATGCTGCCTTTGATATGATTTAGTCTGCACTTTAATAGCAAGTGAAGAAAGGCCCCATTAGCTCACTTTGACTTTGCAAACCATGACAAAGACAATGATTCATAACCTGCTTTAAGCGTGTGTGTGTGTGTGTGTGTGTGTGTGTGTGTGTGTGTGTGTGTGTGTGTGTGTGTGTGTGTGCAGCCTATAGGAGGAGGGAGCACCCCAGGGAGGGCTTTTATTCCTGGCTAAATGAAATCCTACATCAAGCAGGGTTCCAGCAGGCATCCCAGAGGCCTGCTTAAGAAAATATCAAGACTCCACAAAGCAGATTTTCAATTCCAGGAATGAGTGCCCCCCCCCCCCCCCCCCCCCCTGTTATTCCACACACTGGATGTGCTTGTCTTAGCCGCTTATTAGCAGCCAGTAATGGACTCAATTACACTCGCTTTTTCTCTGGACATCCAGCAGTTTGTCAGAGGACTAAAACCTGCTCCCAGACCAGCTTCCCTATTTTACAGCACTGTGTCTTTTCCACACATCAAATGTTGGGGGGGCCTTCCTCACCCTGTCAGAACATTTCTCCCATGATGCTCCTTGGTGCTTCGGCCTACGCTCCCCTTGGCCTGTGGTGTGTCTCAGGGTTCAATCTTAGGACCAATCCTGTTTTCAGTCTACATCCTGCCCTTTCAACACATCATGTCCATAGTGGATCTAACATAATAGTGAGAGTCCTGTCCATAGTGGATTTAACATAATAGTGAGAGTCCAGTCCATAGTGGGGCCAGCAAGAGTCCACCCCTAGTGGAGACAGGTCAGCAGTGCAGAGAAGTACCCAAACAATGCCCAGACGAGCGGTCCAAACTGGGTCCTGACTCTGGACAGCCAGCACTTCATCCATGGCCACCGGACCTGTGTCCACCCCTCCACGAGGGTGACGGGGGCAGAGGAGGAAAAAAACGGCAGATCAACTGGTCTAAAAAGGGTGTATTTAAAGGCTAGAGTATACAAATAAGTACTGGAGCCCGTAGACTGTTTTTGGGTTCTGGGAACCACTAATAAGCCAGAGTTGTTTGAAGGCAGATTCCTGCCAGGACATATGGGACTACACAATCAGCAAGATAGGACACAGCTAGACGGTGTACTATATCTTATAGTGATGTCAGTCCAGAGTCTGTGCTTCCTCAGAAGTGGTCTGCAAGACAAGGTGCACATTGTGCTGTAAGCAGATCACCTGGGACACTTGCCTAAAACATCAGTCCATAAGACTGAATGGTCTGGACTGTGGTGACCATCTGCTTGTGGACTTAACAGCAGCAGACACCTCAGTGCCAGCTGGGGAAAAGATTCTTCTGCTCCTCCTGAGTGGATCTTTCTGCCCAGAACTCTCTTCTTTCTGCACACTCTCAGATTCTTTAGCTTGTCCTCACATTAATTACTGAAAAAGTGGAGGAAAGTAAAACTGATGCCGTGCGAGTAAGACTACTAAGCTGCTTTTATGGAAACTATCAAAAAGAACCAAGATGGCGTGGGTTTGAAAGAACTGAAATAACTAGGATCAAAAGTCAACATGTCACTGTTGTCTTGATCAAGAAATCCTCGCCTATTTTGTACTGAGACTCACTTTATGATGAACTACTTTATTGCTGGGGAATAAAAAAGTAAACATTTGCAGTGTTGGTGCTAGGAATTTTCAAAATGGGGTCCCACTTTTTTTTTAAAAAACAGATGATAAATGTATTTATTATTCTGTTATATATCACATTTTGTTCTGGAAAAACGGTTGTCAAACATTACTTTATTCATTAAAGAAATAATACAAAACACCTTTTTATGTAAATGTACTCAGTTATAAACATTTATCAACTTCAGATCTATTTTAATGTTGTTTTTGTTTTCTGCCCACAATGTGGTTTTATGGTAAACACAGTGAGAGTCCAGTCCATAGTGGATCTAACATAATAGTGTGAGAGTCCAGTCCATAGTGGATCTAACATAATGGTGAGAGTCCAGTCCATAGTGGATCTAACATAATAGTGTGAGAGTCCAGTCCATAGTGGATCTAACATAATGGTGTGAGAGTCCAGTCCATAGTGGATCTAACATAATAGTGTGAGAGTCCAGTCCATAGTGGATCTAACATAATAGTGAGAGTCCAGTCCATAGTGGATCTAACATAATGGTGTGAGAGTCCAGTCCATAGTGGATCTAACATAATAGTGTGAGAGTCCAGTCCATAGTGGATCTAACATAATAGTGAGAGTCCAGTCCATAGTGGATCTAACATAATAGTGAGAGTCCAGTCCATAGTGGATCTAACATAATAGTGAGAGAGTCCAGTCCATAGTGGATCTAACATAATAGTGTGAGAGTCCAGTCCATAGTGGATCTAACATAAAAGTGTGAGAGTCCAGTCCATAGTGGATCTAACATAATAGTGAGAGTCCAGTCCATAGTGGATCTAACATAATGGTGTGAGAGTCCAGTCCATAGTGGATCTAACATAATAGTGTGAGAGTCCAGTCCATAGTGGATCTAACATAATAGTGTGATAGTCCAGTCCATAGTGGATCTAACATAATAATGTGAGAGTCCAGTCCATAGTGGATCTAACATAATAGTGTGAGAGTCCAGTCCATAGTGGATCTAACATAATAATGTGAGAGTCCAGTCCATAGTGGATCTAACATAATAGTGTGAGAGTCCAGTCCATAGTGGATCTAACATAATAGTGAGAGTCCAGTCCATAGTGGATCTAACATAATAGTGAGAGTCCAGTCCATAGTGGATCTAACATAATAGTGTGAAGGTCCAGTCCATAGTGGATCTAACATAATAGTGTGAGAGTCCAGTCCATAGTGGATCTAACATAATAGTGAGAGTCCAGTCCATAGTGGATCTAACTTAATGTTGAGAGTCCAGTCCATAGTGGATCTAACATAATGGTGTGAGAGTCCAGTCCATAGTGGATATAACATAATAGTGTGAGAGTCCAGTCCATAGTGGATCTAACATAATAGTGAGAGTCCAGTCCATAGTGGATCTAACATAATAGTGTGAGTCCAGTCCATAGTGGATCTAACATAATAGTGAGAGTCCAGTCCATAGTGGATCTAACATAATAGTGTGAGAGTCCAGTCCATAGTGGATCTAACATAATAGTGTGAGAGTCCAGTCCATAGTGGATCTAACATAATAGTGTGAGAGTCCAGTCCATAGTGGATCTAACATAATAGTGTGAGAGTCCAGTCCATAGTGGATCTAACATAATATTGTGAGAGTCCAGTCCATAGTGGATCTAACATAATATTGTGAGAGTCCAGTCCATAGTGGATCTAACATAATAGTGTGAGAGTCCAGTCCATAGTGGATCTAACATAATAGTGAGAGTCCAGTCCATAGTGGATCTAACATAATAGTGAGAGTCCAGTCCATAGTGGATCTAACATAATAGTGTGAGAGTCCAGTCCATAGTGGATCTAACATAATAGTGTGAGAGTCCAGTCCATAGTGGATCTAACATAATAGTGTGAGAGTCCAGTCCATAGTGGATCTAACATAATAGTGTGAGAGTCCAGTCCATAGTCGATCTAACATAATAGCGTGAGAGTCCAGTCCATACTGGATCTAACATAATAGTGTGAGAGTCCAGTCCATAGTGGATCTAACATAATAGTGTGAGAGTCCAGTCCATAGTGGATCTAACATAATAGTGAGAGTCCAGTCCATAGTGGATCTAACATAATAATGTGAGAGTCCAGTCCATAGTGGATCTAACATAATAGTGTGAGAGTCCAGTCCATAGTGGATCTAACATAATATTGTGAGAGTCCAGTCCATAGTGGATCTAACATAATAGTGTGAGAGTCCAGTCCATAGTGGATCTAACATAATAGTGTGAGAGTCCAGTCCATAGTGGATCTAACATAATAGTGTGAGAGTCCAGTCCATAGTGGATCTAACATAATGGTGTGAGAGTCCAGTCCATAGTGGATCTAACATAATAGTGAGAGTCCAGTCCATAGTGGATCTAACATAATAGTGTGAGTCCAGTCCATAGTGGATCTAACATAATAGTGAGAGTCCAGTCCATAGTGGATCTAACATAATAGTGTGAGAGTCCAGTCCATAGTGGATCTAACATAATAGTGTGAGAGTCCAGTCCATAGTGGATCTAACATAATAGTGTGAGAGTCCAGTCCATAGTGGATCTAACATAATAGTGTGAGAGTCCAGTCCATAGTGGATCTAACATAATAGTGAGAGTCCAGTCCATAGTGGATCTAACATAATAGTGTGAGAGTCCAGTCCATAGTGGATCTAACATAACAGTGTGAGAGTCCAGTCCATAGTGGATCCAACATGCTTTCTCTTGCCACATCCACGACTTGGGGTTTATCAGGTGTTGGCACGTCGCCCGGGTGACTTAACTTCTCAGCCCATCTCTAAGGGAGATGCCAGCCACCCTTCTGAGGAAACTTATTTCAGCCGCTTGTATCCGCCATCTTATTCTTTCGGTCCTGACCCCCACCTCATGACCATAGTCCAGAGTAGGAATGGACCGTATTTTTCGGATTATAAATCGCTCCAGAGCATACATCGCGACGACCGAAAATGCATAATATCCATCCATTTACTACCGCTGGCGCCTATCTCAGCTACAGTCGGGCGGAAGGCGGGGTGCACCCTGGACAAGTCGCCAACTCATCGCAGCGAAAATGCATAATAAAGAAAGGAAAAAACATATAAGTCACACTGGAGTATAAGTCACATTTTTTGGGGGAAATTTATTTGATAAAACTCAACAGCAAGAATAGACATTTGAAAGGCAATTTAAACTAAATAAAGAATAGTGAACAACAGGCTGAATAAGTGTAGGTTATATGAGGCATAAATAAGCAACTGCTATGTTAACCTAACATATTATGGTAAGAGTCATTCAAATAACTATAACATATAGAACATGCTATACCTTTACCAAACTATCTCTCACTCCTAATCCATAAATCCCATGAAATCTTCTTCCTGGATGTTGCTTCTAAACAACTCTGCCAACTCCAAAGGTATACGCCGCTTCCTCTTGTCCTTTTCTGCTGCATATTTCACTACATCCAGCTTGGAATCTGCACTACATGATTTCCTTTTCAACGCCATTTTTGTTCAGCCCTTCTCACTTTTTAGAAGTTACCGCCAACGATGAAATGACCCATTTTAATAGCTACGGCAGTAGCATATAGCAGTTAGCATTCAATTACCCACAATGCACTTCTGCCATGACCCTCCTTTCGCCGAATTCTTATTGGTTGACGTGTGTGTGACGATTGCTGACATTTTCTTCGTCTCTTCCGCGAATGAGAATGTTAATAATTTCACACATAAGTCGCTCCAGAGTATGTCGCAGCCCCGGCCAGACTATCAGGAAAAACTGCGACTTATAGTCCGAAAAATACGGTAGATAGCTCGGTAGACTGAGAGCTTTGCCTTCTGGCTCGGCTCTCACCCCAGCCCGACCAGGATATGGGTTGTTGTACTTGTATGGCGCTTTTCTACCTTCAAGGTACTCAAAGCGCTTTGACACTACTTCCACATTCACACACTGATGGAGGGAGCTGCCATGCAAGGCGCTAACCAGCACCAATCAGGAGCAAGGGTGAAGTGTCTTGCTCAGGACACAACGGACATGACGAGGTTGGTACTAGGTGGGGATTGAACCAGGGACCCTCGGGTTGCACACGGCCACTCTCCCACTGTACCATTTTTACATCCCGTGACATCCTTAGTAAATATGTTGTTCCTCTCGGAAAAAACACGTCCTATTTCTGTACAATTCGGCTTTGAACTGATCTTTTGAACCGGATTAACCTTCCCTGTCTCCGTGTTGCCGGTGTTGTTTTCCAGCCTTTTTACTTTGTGTTGGGACTACTTTGTGCATCTACCCCTTCCGTCGTCTCCAAAATAATAATCAGCGATTCATAAACAGGCATATTCAAAGTCATGAAGGTAAATAAAGCAGCAACACAAATAGCTTGTTGCGGGAGAGGAGCTCATCCAAACAGCCATTAAGCAGCAGTTGTCTCCGTGGCGGCTCCTGCACGAGCCAGCAGCTGCATGATCGGAGCCCTGAGTGGCCTTCATCAACATCTATTGTCAGTTCTTCCTCACGGGGGGTAATTGACTGTCAGCTGATCAGTGCAGCGCCCCAGATAGGATTCAGTCAGCGCAAGTGTGGCTAGCGGCATTGCGACTGATATATTGTTATTCCTATAAAAATGCTTCAATGGAGCCGACGATCGCGGGAGACGGATTGGATCGGGAATACGGCCGACTTTATTATTATTACTGAACCCCGTTTATTCGAGCAGGGTATTCTGCACAATGGAAGGTGTCGCCGGTCATATTGAGCGCTGGGAAGCAATGACTGAGGTTATTATACTCACAGATACTGTCAGGTTTTTACATTAAGAACTCCAAATAGCAGCCAGACGGCCTGAAATAACAATAAGGATAATAATAATAATAATACCTTCCTTCAGAGTCTGAAGGTGAAAAAAAAGCCGACAATGGTGGAGCTAACGCTACGCGGCCTAAATGGAAAATAGGATGAATCCCCAAATTGAAGGTCCCCCCCCATCCTGGAATACATTGACTGTGTTGGTCCCGGGAGAGACCATACATCTGCTTGGCTTATTCAAATCCAGTCCTGTGACATAGTGCACAGAATCCTTATTAAACCCACGTTTGCACTTTATAGCCTGCTGAGAGCCAGCGTCCTCTGCAGTGGACATGCAGAACAAAGCGAGGTTCCCCCTAAATTGTAACTATTAGGGGGAAAAAATGCTGGTTCTCAGTAGGATAATGTACAAAGTCCTGGGTTTTGTGTATGGTCCACCACAGCCTTTATTTAGATAAGATGATCTCCCAGACATGGGCAGCATGGTGGAACAGAGGTTAGTGCATGTGCCTTACGATACGAAGGTTCTGAGTATTCCTGGGTTGAATCCCGGGCTCGGGATCTTTCTGTTTGGAGTTTGCATGTTCTCCCCGTGACTGCGTGGGTTCCCTCCGGGTACTCTGGCTTCCTCCCACCTCCAAAGACATGCACTTGGAGATAGGCCCCTCCCACCTCCAAAGACATGCATCTGGGGATAGGCCCCTCCCACCTCCAAAGACATGCATCTGGGGATAGGCCCCTCCCACTTCCAAAGACATGCACCTGGGGATAGGCCCCTCCCACCTCCAAATACATGCACTTTGAGATAAGCCCCTCCCACTTCCAAAGACATGCAGCTGGGGATAGGCCCCTCCCACCTCCAAAGTCTTGCACCTGGGGATAGGCCCCTCCCACCTCCAAAGACATGCACCTGGGGTTAGGCCCCTCCCACCTCCAAAGGCATGCACCTGGGGATAAACCCTCCCACTTCCAAAGACATGCACCTGGGGATAAACCCTCCCACCTCCAAAGACATGCACCTGGGGATAGGTTGATTGGCAACACTAAATGGTCCCTAGTGTGTGAATGTTGTCTGTCTATCTGTGATGAGGTGGCGATTTGTCCACGGTGTAATCCGCCTTCCACCCGAATGAGCTGAGATAGGCTACAACACCCCCCATGACCCCGAAAGGGACAAGCGGTAGGAAATGGATGGATGGATGGCTCACTATGATATCATGAAATGTGGGAACTTAGGTTTCAGTTATTAAAAGGCTCTCAAACAGTTCTGCAGGTACAATTCCCCCAAAATAGAAACCGTAGTTAAGTGAATGGTGTTCTCTCACTGGTCTCAGGTCATTATGGGATGCCTGGTTCTAGTTCCACAATGTGTGACTGGCCTGCGTCAACCAGCTGACGTCACCGACACAAGACTAGAGACTCTTTCATATTGCAGATTGTCTTCAGGTAACAACTTCATCCAGCTGCTTCGATGCGGGGCGACTGAGTCAAAAACACACACGGAAACACCAAATTATCCATTAAGGCGTAATGTTTGGACTTCACTTTCATGTAGTGATCCTTAATTGACTTATTGGTCTAGTCAGCCATAAAATGTTTCTCCAATGTGTTTGTTATTACTGTACTGATGGCCTCCGCTGCGGCGCACACACATTTGGCTCCATTTTCTGATTTGCGACTGTCTGTCTTATCACTCAAATGGCGGTGATGCTGCTTGTTGTTTTGCACGGAATTAAAACCTCAATCTTGGGCAGCATAGCTCAATCAATCAATCAATCAATCAATGTTTATGTATATAGCCCGAAATCACAAGTGTCTCAAAGGGCTGCACAAGCCACAATGACATCCTCTGTTCGGAACCCACATTAGGGCAAGGAAAAACTCACAACCTAGTGGGATGTCAATGTAAATGACTGACTAACTTTGGAGAGGACCGCAGATGTCCAGTCCATAGTGGATCTAACATAATAGTGAGAGTCCAGTCCATAGTGGATCTAACCTAATAGTGTGAGTCCAGTCCATAGTGGATCTAACATAATAGTGAGAGTCCAGTCCATAGTGGATCTAACATAATAGTGTGAGAGTCCAGTCCATAGTGGATCTAACATAATAGTGTGAGAGTCCAGTCCATAGTGGATCTAACATAATAGTGTGAGAGTTCAGTCCATAGTGGATCTAACATAATAGTGTGAGAGTCCAGTCCATAGTGGATCTAACATAATAGTGTGAGAGTCCAGTCCATAGTGGATCTAACATAATAGTGTGAGAGTCCAGTCCATAGTGGATCTAACATAATAGTGTGAGAGTCCAGTCCATAGTGGATCTGACATAATAGTGTGAGAGTCCAGTCCATAGTGGATCAAACATAATAGTGTGAGAGTCCAGTCCATAGTGGATCCAACAGAATAGTGAGAGTCCAGTCCACAGTGGATCTAACATAATAGTGAAAGTCCAGTCCATAGTGGATTTAGCATAATAGTGTGAGAGTCCAGTCCATAGTGGATCTAACATAATAGTGTGAGAGTCCAGTCCATAGTGGATCCAACAGAATAGTGAGAGTCCAGTCCACAGTGGATCTAACATAATAGTGAAAGTCCAGTCCATAGTGGATTTAGCATAATGGTGTGAGAGTCCAGTCTATAGTGGATCTAACATAATAGTGAAAGTCCAGTCCATAGTGGATTTAGCATAATAGTGTGAGAGTCCAGTCCATAGTGGATCTAACATAATAGTGAGAGTCCAGTCCATAATGGATCTAACATAATAGTGTGTGTCCAGTCCATAGTGGATCCAACATAATAGTGTGAGAGTCCAGTCCATAGTGGATCTAACATAATAGTGTGACAGTCCAGTCCATAGTGGATCTAACATAATAGTGTGACAGTCCAGTCCATAGTGGATCTAACATAATAGTGTGAGAGTCCAGTCCATAGTGGATCTAACATAATAGTGTGAGAGTCCAGTCCATAGTGGATCTAACATAATAGTATAAGTCCAGTCCATAGTGGATCCAACAGAATAGTGAGAGTCCAGTCCACAGTGGATCTAACATAATAGTGAGAGTCCAGTCCATAGTGGATCTAACATAATAGTGAGAGTCCAGTCTATAGTGGATCTAACACAATAGTGAATGTCCAGTCCATAGTGGATCTAACATAATAGTGAAAGTCCAGTCCATAGTGGATTTAGCATAATGATGTGAGAGTCCAGTCCATAGTGGATCTAACATAATAGTGAGAGTCCAGTCCATAGTGGATTTAACATAATAGTGAGAGTCCAGTCCATAGTGGATCTAACATAATAGTGTGAGAGTCCAGTCCATAGTGGATCTAACATAATAGTATAAGTCCAGTCCATAGTGGATCTAACATAATAGTGAAAGTCCAGTCCATAGTGGATTTAGCATAATGGTGTGAGAGTCCAGTCCATAGTGGATCTAACATAATAGTGAGAGTCCAGTCTATAGTGGATCTAACACAATAGTGAATGTCCAGTCCATAGTGGATCTAACATAATAGTGAGAGTCCAGTCCATAGTGGATTTAACATAATAGTGAGAGTCCAGTCCATAGTGGATCTAACATAATAGTGTGAGAGTTCAGTCCATAGTGGATCTAACATAATAGTGAGAGTCCAGTCCATAGTGGATCTAACATAATAGTGTGAGAGTCCAGTCCGTAGTGGATCTAACATAATAGTGAGAGTCCAGTCCATAGTGGATCTAACATAATAGTGAGAGTCCAGTCCATAGTGGATCTAACATAATAGTGAAAGTCCAGTCCATAGTGGATTTAGCATAATGGTGTGAGAGTCCAGTCCACAGTGGATCTAACATAATAGTGAGAGTCCAGTCCATAGTGGATCTAACATAATAGTGAGAGTCCAGTCTATAGTGGATCTAACACAATAGTGAATGTCCAGTCCATAGTGGATCTAACATAATAGTGTGAGAGTCCAGTCCATAGTGGATCTAACATAATAGTATAAGTCCAGTCCATAGTGGATCTAACATAATAGTGAGAGTCCAGTCCATAGTGGATCTAACATAATAGTGAGAGTCCAGTCTATAGTGGATCTAACACAATAGTGAATGTCCAGTCCATAGTGGATCTAACATAATAGTGAGAGTCCAGTCTATAGTGGATCTAACACAATAGTGAATGTCCAGTCCATAGTGGATCTAACATAATAGTGAAAGTCCAGTCCATAGTGGATCTAACATAATAGTGAGAGTCCAGTCCATAGTGGATCTAACATAATAGTGAGAGTCCAGTCCATAGTGGATTTAACATAATAGTGAGAGTCCAGTCTATAGTGGATCTAACATAATAGTGAGAGTCCAGTCTATAGTGGATCTAACATAATAGTGAGAGTCCAGTCCATAGTGGATCTAACATAATAGTGAGAGTCCAGTCTATAGTGGATCTAACATAATAGTGAGAGTCCAGTCTATAGTGGATCTAACAGCTTGGTTGGTAGAGTGGCCGTGCCAGCAACTTGAGGGTTCCAGGTTTGATCCCCACTTCTGCCAACCTGGTCACTGCCGTTGTGTCCTTGGGCAAGACACGTTACCCACCTGCACCCAGTGCCACCCACACTGCTTTAAATGGAACTTAGATATTGGATTTTACAAAGTAAAGCGTGTTGAGTCAGTAGAGAAAAGCGCTATTTAAATATAATCCCCCTCACTGTCTGGATGCGATGTGGAATAATCATTCAGCCTGAGGAATGACTGCCAGATTAATTTTCAGAAGTTTGGTCAATTTCGGCCACCTGGGGGCTCTGGGTCCTTTTTTTAATTAAAACAGAAAAATGTTTTGTCATTTTTCCTCTACGTTTTATAATTGCAATTTGTAGAACAAAATTAAACTGTCACGAGCGTGTCAGATAAAGCAGAAGGTGTGTGCTCTCAGGTAAATGCTGTCAGCCTTTTATGAACATATTATAAGCTGACTCGCTTCAGTCGCTGAACTCTGACAAGTCCGACTTTGTGTCGGCGGAAGCAAAGTTGACACGGAGCATATTGCTCAACACACACACACACACACACACACACACACACACACACACCTGCTCACTAAGTTTACACTGCACACCGAATCTGATCGTTTAGCCCTCAGGTGACACAGATCGGATTCTGTTTGCCAGTCTGGACGCTCCAAAGTGCTTCCAATCCGATCAGATTCAGTCCACGTCAGGAACAATTTAAATGAGACCAAACAATAAAATGAGAGCAGTGATTTTCATGAGATTATTTTCTAATATGGATGATTTGGCCCACTTATAATCAAAACAACAACACAATCCTATTCATGAAAATAAGATGAAATAAGCAGGGGCGTCCATGAAAAATACTGTGCTATGTTGTTCCAAAAACTTTCAGCATTGATGGTGCCTTCACCTGCGATAAGGTGGCGACTTGTCCAGGGTGTACCCCGCCTTCTGCCCGATCGTAGCTGAGATAGGCGCCCGCGACCCCACAAGGGAATAAGCGGTAGAAAATGAATGGAATGTGCCTTCACAGTCGTGTAACCAACCCATGCCTCGGGGCGGGATAGCTCGGTTGGTAGAGCGGCCGTGCCAGCAACTTGAGGGTTGCAGGTTCGATTCCCGCTTCTGCCACCCTAGTCACTGCCGTTGTGTCCTTGGGCAAGACACTTTACCCACCTGCTCCCAGTGCCACCCACACTGCTTTAAATGTAACTTAGATATTGGGTTTCACTATGTAAAGCGCTTTGAGTCACTAGAGAAAAGCGCTATATAAAATATAATTCACTAATTCACACCCCCATACCATCACACATGCTGCCTTTTACACTTTGACCCTAGAACAATCCGGATGGTTCTTTTTCTCTTCGGTTTCCGAAAAAAAGCTATTTTAAATGTGGACTCGTCAGAACACTTTTCCACTTTGCATCAGTCCATCATAGATGAGCTCAGGCCCAGCCAAGCCGGCGGCGTTTCTGGGTGTTGTTGATAAATGGCTTTGGCTTTGCATAGTAGAATTTTAACATAGCTACCAACTGTAGTTACTGACAGTGTCTTTCTGAAGTGTTCCTGAGCCCACAGGGTGATATCCTTTACACACTGACGTCGCTTTTTTTATGCAGTAACGCCTGAGGGATCCAAGGTCACGGGCATTCAATGTTGGTTTTCAGCCTTGCCGCTTATGTGCAGTGATTTCTCCAGATTCTCTGAGCCTTTTGATATTACGGCGCATGGATGGTGAAATCCCTGAATTCCTTGCAATAGCTGGTTGAGAAATGTTGTTCTTAAACAATTTGCGCAGGCATTTGTTGACAAAGTGGTGACCTTGTTTTTGTGAACTACTGAGCATCTCATGGGAAGCTGCTTTTATACCCAATCAGGGGACCCACCTGTTGCTAATGAGCCCGTTCACCTGTTGGATGTTCCCAATAAGTGTTTGATGAGCATTCACAGTCTTTTTTTTTGCCATCTTTTTTAACACATGTTGCAGGCATCAAGTTCCAAATGAGCTAATATTTGCAAAAAAATAACGTTTACCTTTTCAAAAGTTAAATATCTTGTCTTTGCAGTCTATTCAATTGAAAATAAGTTGAAAAGGATTTTTCAAATCATCGTATTTTCTTTTTATTTAAGTGCCAACTTCACTGGTTTTGGTGCATGTAGGTTTGTGAGCATGGACTCAAGACGCCTTCTCAAAAGAGAGAGACTATATAAACCGCTGAGGGTCCTGGGTGTGACCTGGATGAGAATATTCACAGGCATGTTTTGACCTTGACGTGTGGTCAAGAAGTGACCTTGGTGATGTTCTCCCTCATGTTCCTCTTTGTGTTGCCAGCATCTTCAAGGTGGACCAGCTCGTGTTTTTCCATCGTCTTCCTTTGTTTTGCAGCCTGCAATCAGATTGGCTGGTAATGAGGCAGTGGGGGTGTTGGGGGGGGGTGTGGGGTCCACAATTATGTGTACAAAATGAGCTCAGCTCCTCTGTTGAAAATGTTTTTTAGGAAGAAAAAAAAAGTGGCTGGAGGAGATGCTGCTTGGAAATGTCCCAGATTGCCCCCGATGGGGTTGTAACGCCGCTCACCACTGATAGCGCCGTGTGATTGCAAACTGTGCGGGATTGTCGTGTGGAACAATCTGGAAACAATAATGGGCTGCCAAACACACACTTCCACTTGGAGAGCATGGCCGTCCCCCGTGGAGCGTTTGGTGTGGGCTCTGACCCCATTACATTCCCACAAACACTCCCTGTTCAGGAGTGGAAGGAGTTGCTATGGTATTGGTATGGCCACCAGAGTTGGTATGGTATTGGTATGGCCACCAGAGTTGGTATGGCCACCACAGTTGGTATGGCCACCACAGTTGGTATGGTATTGGTATGGCCACCAGAGTTGCTATGGTATTGGTATGTTCACCAGAGTTGGTATGGTATTGGTATGTTCACCAGAGTTGGTATGGTATTGGTATGGCCAGCAGAGTTGATATGGTATTGGTATGTTCACCAGAGTTGCTATGGCCACCAGAGTTGCTATGGTATTGGTATGGCCACCAGAGTTGGTATGCTATTGGTATGTTCACCAGAGTTGGTATGGTATTGGTATGGCCACCAGAGTTGCTATGGTATTGGTATGTTCACCAGAGTTGGTATGGTATTGGTATGGCCACCAGAGTTGGTATGGCCACCACAGTTGCTATGGTATTGGTATGGCCACCAGAGTTGCTATGGCCACCAGAGTTGGTATGGCCACCACAGTTGCTATGGCCACCAGAGTTGCTATGGCCACCAGAGTTGGTATGGCCACCACAGTTGCTATGGTATTGGTATGGCCACCAGAGTTGCTATGGTATTGGTATGTTCACCAGAGTTGGTATGGTATTGGTATGGCCACCAGAGTTGGTATGGCCACCACAGTTGCTATGGTATTGGTATGGCCACCAGAGTTGCTATGGCCACCAGAGTTGGTATGGCCACCACAGTTGCTATGGCCACCAGAGTTGCTATGGCCACCAGAGTTGGTATGGCCACCACAGTTGCTATGGTATTGGTATGGCCACCAGAGTTGCTATGGTATTGGTATGTTCACCAGAGTTGGTATGGCCACCACAGTTGCTATGGTATTGGTATGGCCACCAGAGTTGCTATGGCCACCACAGTTGCTATGGTATTGGTATGGCCACCAGAGTTGCTATGGCCACCAGAGTTGCTATGGTATTGGTATGGCCACCAGAGTTGCTATGGCCAACAGAGTTGGTATGGCCACCAGAGTTGCTATGGTATTGGTATGGCCACCAGAGTTGCTATGGTATTGGTATGTTCACCAGAGTTGGTATGGCCACCAGAGTTGCTATGGCCACCACAGTTGCTATGGTATTGGTATGGCCACCAGAGTTGCTATGGCCACCAGAGTTGGTATGGTATTGGTATGGCCACCAGAGTTGCTATGGCCACCAGAGTTGGTATGGCCACCACAGTTGCTATGGTATTGGTATGGCCACCAGAGTTGCTATGGCCACCACAGTTGCTATGGTATTGGTATGGCCACCACAGTTGCTATGGTATTGGTATGGCCACCAGAGTTGGTATGGCCACCACAGTTGCTATGGTATTGGTATGGCCACCAGAGTTGGTATGGCCACCACAGTTGGTATGGCCACCACAGTTGCTATGGTATTGGTATGGCCACCACAGTTGGTATGGCCACCACAGTTGCTATGGTATTGGTATGGCCACCAGAGTTGCCATGGCCACCACAGTTGCTATGGTATTGGTATGGCCACCAGAGTTGCTATGGCCACCAGAGTTGCTATGGTATTGGTATGGCCACCAGAGTTGCTATGGCCACCAGAGTTGCTATGGTATTGGTATGGCCACCAGAGTTGCCATGGCCACCACAGTTGCTATGGTATTGGTATGGCCACCAGAGTTGCTATGGCCACCAGAGTTGCTATGGTATTGGTATGGCCACCAGAGTTGCTATGGCCACCAGAGTTGCTATGGTATTGGTATCGCCACCAGAGTTGCTATGGCCACCAGAGTTGCTATTTAACTTAGGTATACATTTAGATCGTGATCATTCAGAGGAGTTATAAATAGTGACAGGTAATGTAGATGTTACACCTGTCCTGCTGTTCTGCTCCGGTGCAGACTGTAGTCGAGGAGCACAGGGCAGACGTTCCTTCAGGGTCGATGTTTTCGTCGGGGGTAACACCCTTCACTTTACAGTGGGTCTGCTAAGATCCGCTTTCAGGTCAGAATTCCAGGCCGCCGATTTGTGACAACCTGGTTGCTTTGTTATGAGTTTTGCAGGACACAACCACACCTGTTCATCACTCTACTACCTCTCTCTCTCTTTACTTGCCCACTCACTCACTGATGTCACTCAGACAACACGTTGCCATTCTCACACTATTTTTATACACACACACACAAGTCACACACTATAGTTTAATATATACACACACACAAATCACACACACTATTTTGCTGTACATCATTGCATTGTGCCCCCCCCCCCCCCCCCCCATCTCACCTTGCATCTTCCTTCTAATAACCTGTGCCAGTTTCCAAGACAACCACTCCTACTTTGCTTTCTGCACTCCAGCTGAAAACATATGAGTGTGTGTTCTTGTTTGTATTAGATCATAAAAAGATGGACACAAAAAAGTATATTCTGGATAGTTCAGCCCATAAAGGTGTGACATTCTTTATTACTCTGCAACTTACTACTCCGCTTATGTGGACACATACTTCAAAATAAAACAACTTGTTGCTGTTGAAAAACAGAGCAGTATTCCCACAGGTGTGTAGTGGACTTGTTGTGTTTTAATTGTGCTTTTACTTGTGGGAACCACAACTTTTGTCAATGGTGGCGGGAAAAAAAGTGTTTCTAAACATTATTTAT
This sequence comes from Nerophis ophidion, assembly GCF_033978795.1. Classification (NCBI taxonomy): domain Eukaryota; kingdom Metazoa; phylum Chordata; class Actinopteri; order Syngnathiformes; family Syngnathidae; genus Nerophis; species Nerophis ophidion. The sequence goes on along the minus strand of NC_084625.1, from coordinate 52,898,266 downwards.
CAACACAACTTGTTTTTATTATTTTATGTATGTATGTATGTATGTATATGTGCATATACTGTATGTATGTTTTGTATGTGTGTATGTATGTATGTATATGTGTGTATGTATATATATGTACGTATGTGTGTATGTGTTTATACATGTATATTTATATATGTGTATGTGTATATATGTATGTATATATTTACATATGTACGTGTATATGTGTGTGTGTATAGGTATATATACAAATGCGTGTGTGTATGCATTTGTGTATATATGTATGTGTATATAAATATACATATATATATACATATGTATATTTATGTATGTGTATATGTATGTGTATATATATATAAATATGTGTGTGTGTATGTATGTATATATGTGTGTGTGTGTGTGTACATATATATATATATATATATATGTAAATATATATATATATATATATATGTATATATATATATATATATATATATATTCCATGTGTGTGTGTGTATGCATATTTATATTGATATATAATGGATATATGATTAATATAATTGGATAATAAGAGTTTGTGGAAGTTTGACTCCTAATTTGTTTACTTTTGTGACGACCTCCTTAACACTTTGTAATCAATTAGAACCATCAAGCAGCTAAAATGCCCCAAACATGGATAAGTGTGGAGAGTGTAAAACATTGTTCCCATAGGGCTTTGTAATGGATTGAAATGTGTGTAATTTGAATGGACATGGGTGTTGTTGATTTTTAATAGAATACCCGTAAAGTTCAGTGACTGTCTGTTGACATTTTGTGTTGGTTGGATTTTTCTTCTATTATTTTTTTAACCTTGACTAGGGAAGGTGGTTTGCATTAGTCTGTAAAACTAAATGTTGCACCAGATTTTACTCAGAGCATAATTAAAATTACTTGACCTGAAAAACGAATGTTCTCCACTAGATAGCGACAAAAATCGGCATCAAAACTGTCAGTATTATCAATCATCAAGCTATGTTTTCTTATATAGCCCTAAATCACTAGTGTCTCAAAGGGCTGCACAAACCACAACACAAACCACAACGACATCCTCGGTAGGCCCACATAAGGGCAAGGAAAACTCACACCTAGTGTTTCTTCAGCTAACATTAAGGTAGTACACACACACACACACACACACACACACACACACACACACACACACACACACACACACACACACACCAGTCTTTGCTCCCTCTTGATGAAAGTCTTCCACAGCCAAATGGAGGTTGTGGCCATCATCTGGCCACCTTCATCTCTTCCTCCCAGGTGTCTGTTCTTATGATTGTGTTTTCTTTTTTATTTTATTCTTTTCGTTTGTCCTGCTCCACAATAAAGGACCCCTGCGTGTGCTGCTGTGTGTCTGGCAGGGTTGATCAATAGGTGGTCGCTGGTCATTTCAGAGGGAAGCTGTCCTGGTTTAATAGCTTCCATGAAGACCGACAGTAGATCCCAGAGGCCATGCCAGGGAGTCTCAGACAGAGAGATAGTCCTATAGATTTAGTCCTTACTCAACTGACACACAACAAAAGTAATCGCGAGCAGGTACTTTGTAAAGTTTTTTATGGGTGTCCTGATACATTGTCTGTTAAAGGCTTACTGAAATGAGATTTTCTTACTTAAACGGGGATAGCAGCTCCATTTTATGTGTCATGTCTAGAATTTCCGCTCGGTCAAAGTCTTTTTGCAAAACAATTAGCATATCCCTGAAATTTCCGCCGGGTCAAACTCGTCACGTCACAAGTGACACTTCACCTGTCATCATTTTCAAAATGGAGGGAAGAAGATTAAGAGCTATTCAGTAGGATTTAAGGTCCAAGCTATTGAATTTGCTAAAAAGAACAGTAAGCAGCTATGTTTTATTAATATACCATAGCTGCGTGTGTCAAATATGAGTCATTAAATGACTCCCGCCTCCTGGTGGTAGAGGGCGCTAGTGATCCTTCTTGCGACTACTCGGCTTCAGAAGAAGTGACAACTAGAATTACTGCCGGGTCAACCTCGTTTCCCAAAATAATATTTGTATTTGCGTCAACCTCGTTTCGCAAAATAATATTTTTATTTGCGCATGTCTAGAATTTCCGCTCGGTCAAAGTCTTTTTGCAAAATAATTAGCATATGCCTGAAATTTCCACCGGGTCAAACTCGTCACGTCACGAGTGACACTTCACCTGTCATCATTTTCAAAATGGAGGAGGCTGATTTCAATCATTTGAAATCGCATAAAGGGAAGAAGATTAAGAGCTATTCAGTAAGATTTAAGGTCCAAGCTATTGGATATGCTAAAAAGAACAGTAAGCAGCTATGTTTTATTAATATACCGTAGCTGCGTGTGTCAAATATGAGTCATTAAATGACTCCCGCCTCCTGGTGGTAGAGGGCGCTAGTGATCCTTCTTGCGACTACTCTGCTGCAGAAGAAGTGACAACAAGCAGCAAGAGTGAGCAGCGATCGTTTATTATTTACTCTCGCTTGCACTTTTAACATTCAGTACTATCAGAAAACAAAGACTACAACCAACGCTAGCAATGGTTATGCTGGTGAAAATAAGTCGAGCATGCTTAGCAGCCTAATGTACGCCCAAAACTAAAGAGACATTTGACCAAAGTCTGCCTATAGGCTACTGTTTCAAAGGTTTCGGATTGCCATATAACTTTGTAGATGTAGTCCATAATATGCAAACACCAATGAAGAATTATTTGATCATATGATTTGGCTACGTTTCACATTTCCATGATGACTAATGTTGGAACCCATTTCCTTAGCGTATTAGCATATTGAGAAGGACATAGACACATATCCGCGTAGATTTTATTTGTACTAAATATATTTTGCCCTGTCAGTTCGAATATAAGTGGACATACATGCTAACTAGCATACATGTCCCCCGTTAGCATGTATATCCATGTGTCATTGACCTGGGCTAGCATGCTAAGCATTACACTAGGAGCTAAGCACCATCACACTAAGCATTGGTAGCATGAACATGCTATCTTTGTTGGACAAGATCATAGACTGTATCGGACAATATAGTTTACATACCAAATGTCCATTTCCATTTATTACAAGTAATAAGAAAACATAAACGCCTAACTTACCTATCAAGGAGGAAATTAGCAAGTTTGGCGTCAGATGAAGAAAATCTTTCAAAAGCATCGCCGATACAAATCCTGGCTTTGTCATGAATAAGTTGAGAATAGTAACTTTCAGATGGACTAAGGTCTGACATGTTGAGTAACTTAACCAGTGGCAGTAGCCAGACCAAAATGGCGGTGTGCAACTGGCAACCTGGATGTGACTAATTGGCCAAAGGGTGGAGGGCGGTACAAATCCTGGCTTTGTCATGAATAAGTTGAGAATAGTAACTTTTGGATGGACTAAGGTCTGACATGTTGAGTAACTTAACCAGTGGCAGTAGCCAGACCAAGATGGCGGTGTGCAACTGGCAACCTGGATGTGACTAATTGGCCAAAGGGTGGAGGGCGGGGCATCAAAATGAAAACAATAAGAATATTTCGGGGCTGTAAAACTAATTTTGAAATGAGCATATCCCGGCTGAATTACTGTTATCAGTTATAGAGGTATTGAAAAAGATGATTTATTAATCCTTTTTGACGTATCTGGGACATTTATTGATGACTTGACGTGACATTTCCACATATGGCTCCTTTAAAAACGTTCCTATTTGACATTCTGATTACCAAATTGCATTTGTATCCAAATATGGGGTTTATTTTTTGAGCAAATTTCACTCATGCTTGCAAATAAGCTATCATGATTGATCAAAGTTCAAGAGTGTGGTTAATCGGTTAAAACAAAACTTGACGGCCCTGGTTTAAGGTTGTCCGTGTGGTATGAAATGGGTAGAATATCAATACAGTTTTTAAATTTTTTGTTGAGGTCTTATGTTTTTTGGAGGTTAGGCTGAAATAGAACAAATAAAACATGAATTACGTCATCAAATCACAGGTTTATTCAATGGAATTGAAACAATGTAAGCCAATGCGTCTTTGCTGCAACTTTCCGAGACAGCTACCCCAAATTCAGGCTCTTCAGGCTGCAACAATCACTAGAAAAGCCCCCAAATATCCTGGGACTTCTTTATTGTTTCTGTTTCAATAACTTATTTCTAAATCCCTCATTGACAGGGTTAAAGTTAGACCTGCCAATGCATGAATGTTCCAATCATGGTGAAGGTACGTCTACTTTGCATTGGTGTGCAGCTTCATCGTCTCTTGTTAAAGCTTCTTCCCCCAACATCACGCCTCCTTTGAGGCCGTACTAATACTTACCCCGCATAAGCAAATATTGGAGTTGACTGCTAAATCCCAAATTACACCAGTCGATGCTTTGGATAGCCAGTGGGGTTCATGGGTTTAGAACTGGTCTAAGTCAACATTTTCCCCAGTGGGTGTATCGACCCAAAACCTTTTTCAAGATGAGGTAAATATTTTTTTCATTCATAGCCAGAGACTTAAAGCTGTCGGACAAATCATTGCCACAAATTTCCTCTGGGTGCAAGGCGTGACCATCGGCGGTCACTTGAAACGAGTATGACGGTCCTCCTGGTAGGGGGGTTTACCTTTTTGTCAGGTTCAAACACATCTATTAATCAGACAAGAAGCAAGGAACCATGCAGAGCTAGAGTTCAATTTAGCTCATGAGGAGAACGCATGGAGCTGCACACTTAGTCACAGTCTCGCCCTAAGCTCTAAGCTTTAGCTCCTGCGTCCTTCTATTTGTTCAGGAGTTCCATAGTCAACATCACTGAGGCCGCCTCTAAAAGGAGTGGTCACATATATCATGCGAAGCAGGTCCAGTACGCACAATACGTGACGGAATGTGCTGGGGGCCTTGTGATTTCGCCTTGTCTCCGCTTCATCTGTGTGCTGTCGTCTTATCTGCGTTGAGGTCCTTCAAGTCCTTGGCTGTTAGCGGCCTTGTGATTTCGCCTTGTCTCTGCTTCATCTGTGTGCTGTTGTCTTATCTGCGTTGAGGTCCTTGAAGTCCTCGGCTGTTAGCGGCCTTGTGATTTCGCCTTGTCTCTGCTTCGTCTGCGTGCTGTCGTCTTATCTTCGTTGAGGTCCTTCAAGTCCTCGGCTGTGAGCGGCCTTGTGATTTCGCCGTGTCTCTGTTTCGTCTGCGTGTTGTCGTCTTATCTTCGTTGAGGTCCTTCAAGTCCTCGGCTGTTAGCAGTCTTGTGATTTCGCCTGGTCTCTGCTTCGTCTACGTGCTGTCGTCTTATCTTCGTTGAGGTCCTTGAAGTCCTTGGCTGTTAGCGGCCTTGTGATTTCGTCTTGTCTCTGCTTCGTCTGCGTGCTGTCGTCTTATCTGCGTTGAGGTCCTTCAAGTCCTCGGCTGTTAGCGGCCTTGTGATTTCGCCTTGTTTTTGCTTCGTCTGCGTGCTGTCGTCTTATCTGCGTTGAGGTCCATCAAGTCCTTGGCTGTTAGTGGGCTAAAACAAAGATAGCATCTGCGGCTGAGGCCTCCCCTCAGACAAGACATTTTTGTCCTTGCACAGATAGAAAAATACCAATTCCGCACAATTGACAATCATTTATATCAACTGCCCTTAAGCATACAGTTATGATGATAATATATACATAATTATTCTAACAAGGATGCCTGTGCATGACTTTGTCTCTGCACCAGTCTCCCCACGATCCTTGACAGATCCGGGTCAGGGTCCGGTGGCTTGAAGTCCAAGACGACTGTGGACCATTTTCTGCTGCAGCCTTCACCCGCCATCCCGGCCGTTGTGACGCTCCATAGGGTTAGCAATCACCCTCCGTCTGTTCCACCGTTCAGGTCTCGGGTTGTTATTTCCCCATAACTGGGCCCACATGGATGTGGGGGTGCCTTCTTCCGCCATCGCAGCCGTTGTGGTGGTTCATACATCTACCCTGCTTCGCCGTTGAGGTCTTCACCGTATCCCTGGCTAGGGGGCAGTCAGGTACTAGGTCTTTGCCAAGAGCCACCTGGGGTAACAGTAGTAAAGGGGTTAACCTCCTAGTACCCCATAGAGGAGCCTCCACTGCCGGATGCAATTTAACCTCATGCCCAGGAAACAGGGACGATCATTTCCTCAGCCCAACTGCTAATATTTCAGTAATTGCGTGCAAACGTACACAAAAAGATCAAGTCTCGATTGTCAAGACCGGTGAAACCCCCCCAAAAATGTCTGTGGTCTTCAGGCTAATTAGGCACAGCCAAGCATCCTGGACGCATAGCTAATGAGCACCTCCATCTCCTGCCACGTCTAACGGTCACATCAATTCTCATTTCTGGGTCATAATCTGCCATTTATGTGTACAGTTTGTCCCAATTAGAGACCTGTGCCTGCAGACTGATTCCCCCCTTGGGGGTGGAACACTCTGGCAACCAGTAGTCCAGTCCGTGGCAGACACTCCACTGGTGTCCAAGCAAGCCCTTGAGAACTTTGGGTAACTTGGCTCATAAATGCTAACGATTGCAGGTGCTTGTTTGGAGCGTCTGTTCCCGTGTTAATTAAGGGGAACTGACAGGAAATATAAGGTAGTAGAATTGAAAAGTAGCTCTAGGGCGGTTCTCTTGTGTCACTTTTGCCAGGGAAGAACAAATTCATTATGAATGGCCAAATGTTGAATAAAGCCTGTGGGCCGAATTAGCCTTGCAAATGTAGCATAAAGCTGGACAGTGTGACTTTAATTAGAAGAAAGAATGAATGGAGACATTTAACTCCGTCCCAATGGAATCACCTAAAGGCCAAGCAAACACGAGGGCTGTGTAGCTTTGTGAAGACCACAAGAAGCCAGGTTCACCTTTCTTGCATTTGAATCTGGTCCCAACTTTGAATCATTGGTTAAGGTCAGCTTTGACGGATTGCAAGGGATTGTTTTGTTTTTAAATAGAAGAGAAAGCCTCTCACTGAGAGGTAAACAGTGAGGATGAAACAATGGTTGGTATTTCCGTTGCACATTAAAATGGTCGTGATTGACAACGCACTTTGATGAACTTAACGACTGACGATACCTTCTAATTGCTAGCTAGCGTACAACGTGGTATTTATTTTAGCAGAACATAATGTAATATAATCTTTGTGATTAACACATGCTTTTGTATCATTTTATAAAGTAGGGAGCTGTAAGTTGGTCCGATATTTTATTTTATTTAATATGATCAAAATCAAGAGTAATATTACCACTGTATTTCCTTGATTTGCCGCCGGGTATATAGTAAGCGCCTGCCTAGAATTACTGCTGGGTCAAACTCGTTTCGCAAAATATTATTCTTATTAGCAGATGTCTAGAATTTCCACCGGGTCAAACTCGTCACGTCACGAGTGACACTTCACCTGTCATCATTTTCAAAATGGAGGAGGCTGATTTCAATCATTTGAAATCACATAAAGGGAAGGAAATCAAGGGCTATTCAGTAGGATTTAAGGTCCAAGCTATTGAAAATGCTAAAAAGAACAATAAGCAGCTATGTTTTATTAATATACCGTAGCTGCGTGTGTCAAATATGAGTCATTAAATGGTAGAGGGCGCTAGTGATCCTTCTTGCGACTACTCTGCTGCAGAAGAAGTGACAACAAGCAGCAAGAGTGAGCAGCGATCGTTTCCTCTCGCTTGCACTTTTAACATGGAGGATTACATATCTAAAATAAAACAGTTTTCTAAACTGGACTTTCAATCGAAGCAGGGGGTAATAAAGGAAGATCTCCATCGAGACAGAGAGACTTTTAAAACTGAAGAAAGATAAGGAAGACTTCTATAAACAAGTTATCAATGCTTTTGGTCAGAAGGAGCTGGCATGGACTTCATTTATAAGTAAAGGTAAGACCATAATAACGTTTTTTTTATTAAATGTGCTTTTAATGATGGTATCCTTACATCACACTCACATTTTTAAGCGCAGGCTTAAATTTACCACCAGCCTTTGGTAAGTGCCGGAGTGAGAAGAGGTTTTAAAATAATTAGCGTCCCGGCGGCAATTCAAGGAAATACGGTACTTTATTAATCCTCGAGGGGAAATTGAGATTTTCAGCACAATCCCATTCAAGATCAGACAAACATTACAAAGAGACAGAAAAAGGATGAGTGAGAAACAGGTTAATGTTGGGGAGGGGAAGTAAAAAGTATTCAGTCAATGGCTGGACTCCAGGGAAGGTCCAGACTGAGGCCAAGAAAAGAAAACTTATAGCCATAGCACACATAAACAAGTTACATAGAATCAACAAAACTTGCAATAGAGGGGAAGGAGTGAGAGCTACAGAGTTGGTTAATGAAACAACCTTGAGGTATGAAAATATATCTTACACCAGAAGGAATGTTTAAGGTTAATTTTAAAATAGTGCAAGAATTTTCTGGCACAGCATCAATAACGGACAAATCAAAGCTGGTGCCACTTTGCCAGCTGACTATTTATGCATCGCACTGAAGACTCGTTGAGGGTTTTTTGATGTGGCCTAGCCCCTGCCGTTGTATTCCTGTGGACGTTGGTTCTGCGCGGGATCCTACAGGCTCCCTGGGTTAGTGGTCCTGCTCTGAATAATACATATTAAGTAATGAGCTTCCCAAATGGATCGGTGGACAGTCAGTTAGGACATGCATAAAACAATCAATTATTGGATCAATAACACTCATTAGACCATCATATAGTTAAACTGCATGCCTGGGTCTCTGCTTGAAATTAATTATTCATAACGCACAAAAAGAAAAGGAGACGGCGGGTCCAGCTCACTGTCACCATGGTTTACAGTCGGACTCAATTGTGTTGTCAAAGGACTGGAAATATCAAAACAATACTGACTACTTTCCTTTCTTGGGATTTGGGAAGGACATTCATGTAGTCATTATGGTGCACTGACTTCAGGAAGGATGCAGACTTTACGTCAACGCCTGTTTGAAACTGAGATGAATGAGTGATGTCGACTGTAATACTTCCGGCACAGTCAGATTTCTTTCTCTATATACATATGTACCTATATATGTGTATAAATATGTGTATGTGTGTGTATATGTATGTATATATATATATATGTGTGTGCATATGTGTATATATATATACATGTATATATATATATATATATATATATATATATATATATACATACATATGTGTACAAACCCCGTTTCCATATGAGTTGGGACATTGTGTTAGATGTAAATATAAACAGAATACAATGATTTGCAAATCCTTTTCAAGCCATATTCAGTTGAATATGCTACAAAGACAACATATTTGATGTTCAAACTCATAAATTTTATTTTTTTTTGCAAATAATAATTAACTTAGAATTTCATGGCTGCAACACGTGCCAAAGTAGTTGGGAAAGGGCATGTTCACCACTGTGTTACATCACCTTTTTTCTTTTAACAACACTCAATAAACGTTTAGGAACTGAGGAAACTAATTGTTGAAGCTTTGAAAGTGGAATTCTTTCCCATTCTTGTTTTATGTAGAGCTTCAGTCCTTCAACAGTCCGGGGTCTCCACTGTCGTATTTTACGCTTCATAAAGCGCCACACATTTTCCATGGGAGACAGGTCTGGACTGCAGGCAGGCCAGGAAAGTACCCGCACTCTTTTTTTTACGAAGCCACGCTGTTGTAACACGTGCTGAATGTGGCTTGGCATTGTCTTGCTGAAATAAGCAGGGGCGTCCATGAAAAAGACGGCGCTTGGATGGCAGCATATGTTGTTCCAAAACCTGTATGTACCTTTCAGCATTAATGGTGCCTTCACAGATGTGTAAGTTACCCATGCCTTGGGCACTAATGCACCCCCATACCATCACACATGCTGGCTTTTCAACTTTGCAGTATGGATGGTTCGCTTCCCCTTTGGTCCGGATGACACGATGTCGAATATTTCCAAAAACAATTTGAAATGTGGACTTGTCAGACCACAGAACACTTTTCCACTTTGCATCAGTCCATCTTAGATGATCTCGGGGCCAGAGAAGCCTGCGGCGTTTCTGGATGTTGTTGATAAATAGCTTTTGCTTTGCATAGTAGAGCTTTAACTTGCACTTACAGATGTAGCGACAAACTGTATTCAGTTACAGCGGTTTTTCGAAGTGTTCTTGAGCCCCTGTGGTGATATCCTTTAGAGATTGATGTGAGATTTTGACACAGTGCCGTCTGAGGGATCGAATGTTGGTTTCCGGCCATGCCGCTTACCTGGAGTGATTTCTCCTGATTCTCTGAACCTTTTGATGATAATATGGAGCGTAGATGTTGAAATCCCTAATTTTTTTGCAATGTCACTTTGAGAAAGGTTGTTCTTAAACTGTTTGACTATTTGCTCACACAGTTGTGGACAAAGGGGTGTACCTCGCCCCATCTTGTTTGTGAAAGACTGAGCATTTTTTGGGAAGCTGCTTTTATAGCCAATCATGGCACCCACCTGTTCCCATTTAGCCTGCACACCTGTGGGATGTTCCCAATAAGCGTTTGATGAGCATTCCTCAACTTTATCAGTATTTATTGCCACCTTTCCCAACGTCTTTGTCACGTGTTGCTGGCATCAAATTCTAAGTTAATCATTATTTGCAAAAAAAAATGTTTTTATGAGTTTGAACATCAAATATGTTGTCTTTGTAGCATATTCAACTGAATATGGGTTGAAAATTTTTTGGAAATCATTGTCTTTTGTTTATATTTACATCTAACACAATTTCCCAACTCATTTGGAAACAGGGTTTGTAGTAGACAAAACGGCACATGTACAATAGAAAAGTGCTATAAAAATCCAATCTATTGTTATTATTGTTATTGTTATTACTACCAGTAAACAGAAGGGATGAACTTAGACGTTCAAACCACAGCACCAGCAGTAAGTGAACTTGTCCAAAAGATGGCGCCATAGCACAAATAATAACACACCTTTTCAGTGTGTCTCTTAGTGTTTTATGAAAACTATTTGTTGAACACAAAACAAATTAACCGCACCGTTTTACAAGCCGCAGAGTGCAAAGCGTAGGAAAAAAAGGCGCGGCTTATGGTCCTATGGTGTTTATCCGATGTATTCTTGTAATTTGATGAATCCGTCAGGCAAGGACGGCTACGTCCCGCGTTTGTATATAAAGGTATATACAGTATAGGTATGTATATATGTATATACAGTATAGGGATATATATATGTATATACAGTATAGGGATATATATATATGTATATACAGTATAGGCGTAATATGATCAAACTTTCTTGTCCTTGTCAATGATGTCACTCCCAGGCCAGATTTGGCCCTCAAGCCGCCAGCTGAAAAGTCGTGCTCCAGATAAGCATTTTTCTTAAAAGGTCTTCAAAGGTGTTTGAACATCTTGTACACGCTCTTAGTGTCAAGACTCTTGTTTCTTTTAAGTGTGAAGAAAGTCGGTAGAGCGGCTGTTTTTCATGTGGAGAAATCTGCTGATTCGGGCCTTTTTTAAAGCTGCAGCTTACACGTCTTCAAGGGGAGATTAGGCTCCTTGGGAGGATTCCTGCATTGCAAGTGCAGACTTCTCACGTGCCAAAGCATCTTTCCTACGCAGATCAGCCATCCACCTGCTGGCCCGGACCACTTTTGGCTTCTGCTGGAGAACCCGCTCTCCGGAGGAACCTCACAGAGCAGCTTAGAGGATTTGTGCATGTGTGTGACAGAGGAGGATCTCCAGCTGCTGTCAGGATGGTGCAAAGATCTGACTGTCGCTGTGTTGCAGAGACATGATGGAGGAGGTTTTATTCTCCTTAAACAGCAACTGCACTTTAAGTCCTGGTCAGAAGTGTACACACACTTGTAAAGAACATCATGTCATGGCTGTCTTGACTTTACAGTCATTTATTTTTTTGTGATGTAGTGATTGGAGCACACAAAACATTCATGAAATTTGCTTCTTTTATGAGTTTATTATGGCTCTACTGAAAATGTGAGCAATCAAAAGTATACATACAGCAATGTTCATATTTGCTTACATGTCCCTTGGCAAGTTTACCTGCAATAAGGCACTTTTGGTAGCCATCCACAAGATTCTGATTACATTTTTCACCACAAAATTGCTGCTAAATGTGTTGCTTTTCTGACGTGGACTTGTTTCTTCAGCATTGTCCACATCTTAAGTCAGGACTTCAGGAAGGCCTTTCTAAAATTCTAGCCGGATTTAGCCATACCTTTACTACTTTTGACCTGTGTTTGAGGTCATTGTCCTGTCTGAACACCCAACTGCGCCCAAGACCCAACCTCCGGGTTGATGTATTTAGCTTGTCCTTAAAAGTTTGTAGGTAGCAAAGCAGGCCCAGAGCATAATACTACCACCACCATGCTTGACGGTAGGTATAGTGTTCCTGGGATTAAAGGCCTCACCTTTTCCCCTCCAAACATATTGCTGAGTATTGTGGCCACATGGCTCCATGGCTCCATTTTTGTCTCATCTGACACAACATGGACAAAGATAAGACCTTCTGGAGGAAAGTTCTGTTGATTTAGGGCAGGGGTCGGGAACCTTTTTGGCTGAGAGAGCCAAAAACCCAAATATTTTAAAATATATTTCCGTAAGAGCCATATAATATTTTTTTTTACACTGAACACAACTAAACACGTGCATTTTTAAGTGAGACCTACATTTCTGGAGTATAATGGGTCTCTTATTCTTTGAAGCTAACTGTGGAGGGGGCGTGGCCTGTGGGCCTGCAGCGACAGGTGCGTAGATGGCCGACCTGGGCCTTGTTATCTAATCACCTGTCGCTCTGTTATAAGCAGCAACCAGGAGGAGAGACAGGGTTGGGGCTGGAAATACTATTAATAAAACAATATTGTAACCCTGAAACAGGCTCTCATGTCGGTGCTTGGTGGTCTGAAGAACCCCCAGGAGGGCAAGCCCCACACTAACCAATAATAAATAGATAACTTCTTACCATTATCGCAACTTCTTGAACAGGTGCGGTAGAAAAAAGATGGATGGATTAAAAATGCATGAGAATGTTTTATATTTTGAACATTATTTTTAACACTGTGATTACAAGTGGAATTATTCATTACTTATCGTGTTAAGCAACGTCAGCTAAGATTTATCAGAGAGCCAGATGCAGTCATCAAAAGAGCCACATCTGGCTCTAGAGCCATAGGTTCTCTACCCCAGATTTAGGGTAAGCACTCCATTTATTTCAAAATAGTTTGTATCCAAATGCCATATTTATAGCCTCAAAATCACTTTCATCCCCCTCTCCCGACTTCTGTCTGCTCTAACGTCTCACTATTCTTTCCAGCTCGCCTCTATGAACTGCAGTATATTCAGCTTCAAAAATATAAGTTTGTAAATCCTCATTTGACCAAAAATAGTCGTCTTTGTTGTCTGTTACCAAGTCTGCCATGATTAGAAAACACACTCACGTTTTTTGCTGTAAGTCAGAAGTGCGTTGCTATGGAAACATAAATCAATGTGCCAAATAATTAATTCTCGCAATGATTAAAATGATCAAAATAAGGTAAATATTGCACATATTACATATTTTTATGAAGGTGTCTGTTACTATATTTTATATATATATATATATATATATATGTATATATATGTATAAATATACTTGCATTGCTACTTTAATATAAGACTTTTAAAGTCATTTTGATAGTAGGCTAATATAGACACTTTCATCATTTGTTGTCTTCATTATAACACTTTTATAAGACTTCTAAAGTTAGTTTGATAGTAGGCTAATATAGCTAATATAGACACTTGCATCATGTGTTGTCTTCATTATAACACTTTTATAAGACTTAAAGTCATTTTAATAGTAGGCTAATGCAGACACTTACATCATGTGTTGTCTTCATTGTAACACTTATATAAGACTTTAAAACTACTTTTGATAGTAGGCTAAAATAGCTATTATAGACACTTTCATCATTGTTGTCTTCATTATAACACTTTTATTAGACTTCTAAAATAATTTTGATAGTAGGCTAATATAGACACTTTCATCATTTGTTGTCTTCATTATAACACTTATAAGACTTAACGTCATTTTGATAGTAGGCTAATATAGCTAATATAGACACATCATGTGTTGTCTTCTTTATAACACTTATATAAGACTTCTAAAGTCATTTTGATAGTAGGTTAATATAGCTAATATAGACACTTACATCATGTGTTGTCTTCATTATAACACTTTTATAAGACTTTTCAAGTCATTTTGATAGTAGGCTAATATAGACACTTACATCATGTGTTGTCTTCATTATAACACTTATATAAGACTTTTCAAGTCATTTTGATAGTAGGCTAATATAGACACTTACATCATGTGTTGTCTTCATTATAACACTTATATAAGACTTTTAAAGTCATTTTGATAGTAGGCTAATATAGACACTTACATCATGTGTTGTCTTCATTATAACACTTATATAAGACTTTTAAAGTCATTTTGATAGTAGGCTAATATAGACACTTACATCATTTGTTGTCTTCATTATAACACTTTTATAAGACTTTTAAAGTCATTTTGATAGTAGGCTAATATAGACACTTACATCATGTGTTGTCTTCATTATAAAACTTATATAAGACTTTTAAAGTCATTTTGATAGTAGGCTTATATAACTAATGTAGAAACACATGTTGCCTTCATTTGAACACTTATACAATCCTTTTAAAGTATATTTGATAATAGGCTAAAATAGCTAATATAGACACTTTCATCATGTGTTTTCTTCATTATAACACTTATATTAAAAAATAAAAATAAAATTGTTGGCTCCAGACAGGTTTTTGGGGGGTATTTTTGATCCAATATGGCTCTTTCAACATTTTGGGTTGACAACCCCTGAAGTAAGATTAGACAAGACTGATGATGGAAAAGGATGGTTTCAAGTACAATTATTCATCAACTGATCCTTCAAAAAAACTAATGGATTTTTTGGGGAAATGACTACCAAATTATTTTCCATGAGAAAAAAATACATTTTGATGATCTTTAATGGGCTTTGAAGCTGTAGATGAGCAGTGTAGTGAACCTCATGCAGCTGGACATGAAGATGACTTGGTACACGGTGCATGTAGAGAAGCAGCAATAGTATATAAAATAGTCAACTGGTGAAGATGTGCTGGGAAAAGTCACTGAAGTAGAGACAGGTTGATGATATCCAGTGGGATGGAAAGGCGAGAGAGAAGCAGGAGCTTTGCATGGATGAGAATATGGATTCTTAGGCTATAGACTGGAGAGGCGCGGATCCTTGACAGGCTGATCCATGGGCTGATTTGCATGCAGGCTGCCATTTGTGAGGCAGCTCTGAGCTCCCAAGCCATCTTGTGAAGTGCAGATCTCTATATCACCTCTCCCATCCAGCTCGCCTCTTCATCCTATGGCTAAACTCTCCTCGGTGTTACCATTAATCCTCTGAGTTTGGAGAACTTTCTCCGCGCACGCCGGCTCAACCCTGCCCAAGTTTTGTGTTGTTTATGAAAGTGAACGTTGCCTCCAGGCGAGAAAACTCAGGTCAGAGTATTTTTTACGGGTAGTATGCGAGGTGACCTTGCAGACCCTTTGATGGGTTGATGGATCTTCTTGCAATTGATGTGAGCTCTTGACAGACATGCAAAAACATGTCCATCAAATATGCTGGCAAAATATCACAACGCAGTAACTTCTAAGAGAGGTAGAACTTAAGTTGAGCCTTGAAAACTGTTTTTGTTTTATTGAAGGGCATTTCTTAACTTGCAGAGAAGAAATTGGTCCCACACAGTCTGGAATATTCCTTAGCAAGGCCTATTGGTTAGGAGCTACAACCGACTGTTTCTTTCCAAGACCTCAACCTGTACCGACCTAAGTCTGTCCAAGAAGGTTCTCACTCATCCAGGTCATTGTCATCTGAGGGTGTCTAATCGATCACAACTGGACTGTTTTTGCTTTGTCTTAGAAGACCTATCAAACTGATAAAGACTACTCAAATGAGCTTTGGACCGTCTTCTAAGACACACCAAAGAGTTCAGTTGGGATCGATTGAATGACCTGGGATTTAAGTGTGATACGAGTATGTTGGTGTGATCCCAGGGTCTGGTGTGGCCAATGCCGTAGATCAGGAGTGAGCCAAAACATAACAAACCAAGGCAAGGCATGTAAGCCACAATGAAAACCTTAGACAACTAACTAGCGTCGCAAGGAAGGTGACACACTCACAGATAAAGCCTCCTGACTAGTGACGGAACTATAGGTGAGAACCCTGATGACGAATCAAGAGATAAGTAGTCGGAAGCAGCAAGTTAGGGCAAAAACAACAAAAAATAGCCAAACATAAGACATATATCAAACAATCCCCCTTTTTTTTTTTTACTTTTCAACTCTTGCAAAAAAAACAAACACATTTAATGAACCTTTCAACTGGTCATTATTGAAACCACTTGAATGGGAACTGCACTTTTAAACCCGTGGAGACCTGACATTCCAGGCTATAGCTGGTGCTTTTGTCAACAGAAGCACCTCGAGGATTCTAGCGGGAACTCTCATTCAACCCTTCTTCGATTACGCTTGCACCTCCTGGTACCCCAGCACCTCCAAAACCCTCAAATCTAGACTCCAAACATCCCAGATTAAGCTAGTCCGGTTACTTTTAGACCTCCACCCCAGATCACACCTCACTCCAACCCACTTCTCCAAAGTGGGCTGGCTCAGGGTGGAGGACAGAGTAAAACAACTTGCACTGAGCCTGGTCTATAAAATCCGCTACACCTCCTTGATACCGAAGTACATGTCAAACTACTTCCTTAATGTAAATGACCGCCATAACCACAACACCAGGGGGAGCTCCACAAACCACGTTAAACCCAGATTCCGATCTAACAATTCTCTTTCTATGCCACATTAATGTGGAATGCACTCCCAACATGTATAAAAGTAAGTGCATCTCTATATTCCTTCAAAACTGCACTAAAACAACACCTACAGGCAACTTCAACACTTTACTAATACCCTCCTCCATTCACATCCCATCTCCCCGGATTATAAACAACTCAAATGTACTTCTAATGTATATACTTGTTCTTATGCTATGTGAACTCACTATGTTCTCTGCTGGCTGTACATATCCTACTAAATAAGACCTACACTGTTTCAATGTCCACATTTCTCTGTTGATGCAATTGTTGATGACTGAAGTTCTGATATCAACCAAAGCCCCGGATTGTAAATAATGTAAATAATTCAATGTACATACTATGATGATTAACTTGTGTGATGACTATTATGTTGATAGTATATATTTGTACCATGAATTGATTAACGTGGACCCCGATTTAAACAAGTTGAAAAACTTATTGGGGTGTTACCATTTAGTGGTCAATTGTACGGAATATGTACTGAACTGTGCAATCTACTAATAAAAGTATCAATCAATCAAAAGCTCCCAGACTCTGGAACAACTTGCACCAGTACTTCCGTGATCCTGACTGTGTTGACACTTGCAAGAAACATTTGAAAACTTCTCTTTTTAGTAAAGCTTTTAGTTAATACACCTTTTAACTACTTTTATGATGTTGGCCCTGTTGTTTTCATTGAATTGTTGTTTTACTTCAACTGTTTTCTACAGCGCTTGGTGATTTTATCAGTGAAAAGCGCTTTATCTTGCCGATTGTATTGTACCATATGTCCCGGCAAGAAATCTGCGTTCAAAAGACTCCGGCTTATTAGTGATTCCTAGAGCCCAAAAAAAGTCTGCGGGCTATAGAGCGTTTTCCGTTCGGGCTCCAGTACTCTGGAATACCCTCCCGGTAACAGTTCGAGATGCTACCTCAGTAGAAGCATTTAAGTCTCACCTTAAAAGTCATCTGTATACTCTAGCCTTTAAATAGACCTCCTTTTTAGACCAGTTGATCTGCCGCTTCTTTTCTTTCTCCTATGTCCCCCCCTCCCTTGTGGAGGGGGTCCGGTCCGATGACCATGGATGAAGTACTGGCTGTCCAGAGTCGGGACCCAGGATGGACCGCTCGTCTGTGTATCGGTTGGGGACATCTCTACGCTGCTGATCCGCTCGAGATGGTTTCCTGTGGACGGGACTCTCGCTGCTGTCTTGGATCCGCTTGAACTGAACTCTCGCGGCTGTGTTGGAGCCACTATGGATTGAACTTTCACAGTATCATGTTAGACCCGCTCGACATCTATTGCTTTCGGTCCCCTAGAGGGGGGGGGGGGGGGGGGTTGCCCACATCTGAGGTTCTCTCCAAGGTTTCTCATAGTCAGCATTGTCACTGGCGTCCCACTGGATGTGAATTCTCCCTGCCCACTGGGTGTGAGTTTTCCTTGCCCTTTTGTGGGTTCTTCCGAGGATGTTGTAGTCGTAATGATTTGTGCAGTCCTTTGAGACATTTGTGATTTGGGGCTATATAAATAAACATTGATTGATTGATTGATTTATAAATAAAATGTACTTACTACCTACTTACATTAGCTAACACTTAAGTGGTCATGTCGCTACCTCAAACAAGCTTTTGTTACAAGAAGCCAAACTAATATTTTCTTTCACTCTTTGTATACTTGTGTAGGACCCTAATGGATCACTGTGATTTAGTGACTTTGTTGTTTTCTTGATAAGAATCAAATATTTCCTGTGTTTTCTATCCCGCAACGAAAGCGATATAAATAACAGAGCAGTTATGTCGCGGGAAACACTTTAATCACTTGTTTGACGCTGATTTGTGTGAGAAATACCGAGGCGGACTTAAATTCTTCCCCGGGCGCAGACATATTTGTTTTTGCTCTGGTCAGTTTGGCCGTTTATGAGCGCTTGAAAAAACAGTCCAATGGCCCGAATACCTCAACACGGCATATGTCCACAATCAGTTAGTCTTTCTCTGCATATCTGACAGCCACAGAGTTTCCTTTCAAATGTAAACATTGTTCCAGCAGTCATGGGAAACCTCCTTTTAAGGTCACTAAGTCAATCCAACCAGTCGCCTTGCCACCCGCTAACTATCTCAACTGCTGTGACATCTTCATCTATCACAGCCTTGATAAGTGCTATCTTTAATTACACCATCAGTGGATCTGTATCTAGTCTTCTCCCCCTAACAGACTCCCATCCATCCAGTTGAAAAGATCCCTCCCAGAAAAGGCTATAGCGTGTCACAGTCCCAATGCTCCAGACTCAGTAAGTCGATCCAACAGGAAATCAATAGCAGAGTCTAATGCTGAATAATTGAGGTTACGGGAGTTCAGGAGCACTCTTCAGACTTACTCCGCCGGGGTGGGGCACATCCTTTCTCCTCATACTAATCGAGTCATTCCAGATGACATGACTAGAAAGTCTTTTACATGCAATAACACAACTTCATCAACCTAATAATACACCGCATCGTCTCTCTTCCTCTTTGGGAGAATGTAGACCCAGGTTAGACAACATTTGGTCTTGTCTTTCCACTCGAGGGCACCAACTGCCTTTTAAACCCACCAACCAAGCCCTCTGTTAAAAAGGCAGTAATAAGGCATCGCTTTTCTCTCCCGCTTAACCTGGAAGCCGGAGCTGGAGCCTATCCCAAGCGACTAAAGGCAAGCGGTTGGGTAAACCCCAGAGCGAACACCAGTCGATCACAGAGACCGCTAATGCTAATGCTAATGCCTCAGGGCAAGTCCCTTAGTTGCCCTAACATGGATGTTTTTAGACTGTGGGAGGAAGTCTGATACCTGAAGAGAACCCTCATAAATGTGATATTTCCTCAGATTAGAGGCCCAGAAGAAGCTTCCGTTTACCCAACGGAAATAGAGGTTTGGTACGTAATCTGTTGTAAATTCTTTTACAGTAGTACTATCAATCAGTTTTGCAGTAATCTGTATCAATCAATCAATCAATGTTTACTTATATAACCCTAAATCACGAGTATCTCAAAGGGCTGCACAAGCCACGACATCCTCGGCTCAGATCCCGCGTCAGGGCAAGGAAAAACTCAACCCAATGGGACAATGAGAAACCTTGGAGAGGACAGCAGATGTGAAGAAATGTTAGAAATAAATAAAAAAACTTTTGTCTTCTTGTCACTCATGATTGTTAAAAATAGACAACATTCCCAAAAAAGTGCAGTTTCCCTTGTGAAGTGAAGTGAGTTATATTTATATAGCACTTTTCTCTAGTGACTCAAAGCACTTTACATAGTGAAACCCAATATCTAAGTTCCATATAAACCAGTGTGGGTGGCACTGGGAGCAGGTGGGTATAGTGTCTTGCCCAAAGACACAACGGCAGTGACTAGGATGGCGAAAGCGGGAATCGAACCTGGAACACTCAAGTTGCTGGCACGGCCACTCTACCGAACGAGCTATACCGTAACGTAATCTCATTCATGTTTCATGAGTCCTACATTTATATTTATAGTCAGGGTGTCTGTGGTTTATCAGTTATACAGTGCTCAATAAGCTCTAGCATCCCTACAAGCCTGTTTCGCAGGTCTCCCTGGCGAAAATCCCCCAACGAGCAGGGAAAGCTGTGAAAATGGCTTGCAGGGATGATATAACCTCTGTTTTTTTTCCTGACTTAACGTACAGAGAAAATCCCCTGACGAGCAGGAAAACCTGCGAAACAGCCTTGTAGGGATGATGTAGCCTCTTTGATTTTTTTCCTGACTTAATGTATATATAAAATCCCCTGACGAGCAGGGAATCCTGCAGAACAAGCTTGTAAGGATAAAATAGCCTGTTTTTTTTTCTCGACTTAATGCATTTATAAAATCCCCCGACGAGCAGGGAAAGCTGTGAAACAGACTTGTAGGGATGATGTAGCTTCTTTGATTTTTTCCTGACTTAACGTATATATAAAATCCCCTGACTAGCAAGGAATCCTGCAGAATAAGCTTGTAAGGATAAAATAGCGTCTGTTTTTTTTTCTCGACTTAATGCATTTATAAAATCTCGTGACGAGCAGGGAAACCTGTTAAACAGGCTTGCAGGGATGATATAACTTCTGTGGCTTTTTTCCCTAACATACATATAAAATCCCCTGACAAGCAGGGAAAGCTGTGAAAAAGGCTAGCAGGGATGATATAACCTTGTTTTTTCCCCGACTTAACGTACAAATAAAATCCCGTGACGAGCAGGGAAACCTGTTAAACAGGCTTGCAGGGATGATATAACCTCTGTGGTTTTTTTCCCTAACATACATATAAAATCCCCTGACAAGCAGGGAAAGCTGTGAAAAAGGCTAGCAAGGATGACATAACCTTGTTTTTTCCCCGACTTAACGTACAAATAAAATCCCGTGACGAGCAGGGAAACCTGTTAAACAGGCTAGCAGGGATGATAAAGCCTTTGTGTTTTTTCCTGACTTAACGGCGGCGGCGGCGATGACCAAGAAGAATGCGGAGTTGGAATATAATTACAACACTTTATGTCCATATTTATATAATATTTACATATTTATATAATATGTAACTACAAGTTCCATTCACAGACAGTCCCATTGTTTTTATGAGTGGTCGAGCGAGTCGAAAGCCGAAAAAACAAAAACGTTTAATTTTTTTTAATTTTTTTTATTTGTGGCGGCCTAATTCTTTTGTGGCGGGCCGCCACAAATAAATAAATGTGTGGGAAACCCTGTATATAATATATAGGAGAGTCCTACATATAAATCAAACATTCAGTATGTGACATATTTTGTTAAACTCACTTCAATAACCGAGGAGCTGCTCTCATTTTATCACATGCCTGTAGCCATTACCATGTCATCTTCGTGTGTGTGTGTGTGTGTGTGTGTGTGTGTGTGTGTGTGTGTGTGTGTGTGTGTGTGTGTGTGCTGCTCCTGACATTGCGTGTTAACCCAGCCATAGTCAGACCCGAACGGACAAGCTGCACTCCCTCCTTGTCCTTTGTCTTCTTTGCCTCCAGGCTCAGACCTGCAGATGGCAGATAATGTTGTCCCTACTGGCCAGTGTGTGTGTGTGTGTGTGTGTGTGTGTGTGTGTGTGTGTGTGTGTGTGTGTGGCCACATACAGTACTGGGCTCAGCCTTTCAGCCAGTTTGAAAAGTTCTGCTGGGCTGGCAGAAGGAGCGACTTCCTTAACGGTCCAGTAGCTCGTTAGCCCCGGCTGACTCACGTACCGACTGAGGAGTTGGATGGCGGCCAGCCGACTGGTCCTGTTGGTGGCACACCAGCTCGGTTTGGTCTGGTAGAACTGCAGCTTTGTTTTGCAGAAGAAGTACAAATCATGTTCCATAGTCTGGCATAGGGCTGGGCGATATGACTAAACAAATGATCACGATATAAGTGTTTCATATCAGTCAATATCGATAATTATCGATTAAAAAAAACAAAAAACTATTCTAAATACAGACCAGGAGAAAAAAGGCTGAATTTAAATACTTTTATTTTAAATATAACCTTTGACCTTTAGAACGAGGTCAGCATTAAGAAAAACAGTCAAATAAATGGAAATACTGGTCGATGTGCAAATATTGACTTTAAATAAATGCTTACCCAGACTTCTCAACTATGCTGAGGTAGCATGTCCTTCGCTAATTGATACACCCCTGCATCCCTTATTTCTTTATAATGTTTTGAATTTGTGTCGTATGGCACTGCTGCCGAGTGCCTGTCCATGGTGGTCTGTTGCTGCCGCTTCGGAGCTGTTCCACTTGCACCGGCTGATGTTGTGGTTGTTTGCTGCTGTAGTCCAGCGGGTGAGAGCGGCTCAGGTGGTAAAATAAGTTTGTCGTGTTCCAAGACTTGGTCGGGACTACGACCTTGCAAAGTTTGCAGACAGTACTACTCTGATTCGTATCGGACTTAAACAATCCAAAATACTGACAAACTGGTGACGTGACGTTTCCTTTTTTATTTACAATTTCCTCTTGTGCTGCCGCACTCATATTCCCGTTTCATTGATTTACGTCAGGGGTGCCCATTACGTCGATCGCGAACTACCAGTCGACCGCGGGGGGTGTGTCAGTCCATCTCCAGCCAAGCTTTTAAAAAAAATAGACCTAAAAATGAGTGATCATCAGTCTTCACCAAGACGTCACTTAAATGACATTCACGGTACCGGAGGGTCTTGTGAGATGACGCTGGCTGCTGCAAGATCATTATTATGAAAATATGACCGAGAGGAAGGCCAGAAACACTTTTTATTTCAACAGACTCTCGCGCCGTACCTTCCGTCAAAACTCTAAAGGCCGACTGCACATTTCCTATCTTCACAATAAAAGCCCTGCTTCATGCTGCCTGCGCTAACTAAATACAGAGTCTCGGAAAACTGGCGTGCACTAGCGATCCCTCAGAAAGCTGGCGTGCACATCACTTGTGCACGCCAGCTTTCCGAGACTCTTATTTTGTTAGCGCAGGCAGCATGAAGCAGGGCTTTTATTGTGAAGATAGGAAATGTGCAGTCGGCCTTTAGAGTTTTGACGGAAGGTACGGCGCGAGAGTGTGTTGAAATAAAAAGTGTTTCTCGCCTTCCTCTCTGTCATTTTTTCATAATAATGAACTGGCAGCAGCCAGCGTCATCTCACAAGACCCTCGGGTGCCGTGAATGTCAATCAAGCAAGCTACGGAATTTGCCGCCAATGTTTTTCTTGTAAAGTGTATGGAAGCTGGATGAATTAGATGCCAAAAAGCAACCACTTTCATGTGGTATTGTACAGAAAGGACAACTTTTTTTCTCCTCCATTTGAAAATGTGGGCGTTATCATCATTACTGTCTGATTCCAATCAATGCAAGTCATCAGAATCAGGTAATACACCAACTTATATTCTTGTCTTCGTGAAAGAAAGACATCTATATGTGTTACACATGCTTGTATTATCATTAAACACATTTAACTTGTTTACAAAAATGTCTCTTTCATAAATAAATAAATATAAATGATATATATAAATGAGGTAGATGCCCTCGAGTTGGTCAATTGAAAAGTAGCTCGCCTGCAGAAAAAGTGTGGGCACCCCTGATTTACGTGGACCCCGACTTAAACAAGTTGAAAAACTTATTGGAGTGTTACCATTTAGCGGTCAATTGTATTGAATATGTACTGAACTGTGCAATCTACTAATAAAAGTTTCAATCAATCGTTGCTTTTTTTTTTTTTTCCCCTGTTAGCATTTCCCAGAATGCCTTGCGGTTCGGTTGAGAGGCTAAAGTTCTTCCTTTGCCTACACCCCCCAGAATGCCGTGCGGTTCCGGCTCTGCGTTTCTTACAATTTTTTTCTAACAGAACTCAGTGAAATTATCGAACGTTCTATCGGCCCCATTTTCTATTGATATTGATCACATGTCTATCGCGATATATATCGTTATCGTTTTATCGCCCAGCCCTAGACTGGCATAGGTTGCACTCGGGCTGGGCGACCATGGACCGAAACAGATATCCCGGTACGTGCAGGCCGGTGTTGGCGTTAGTTTGAAGAAAATGTGCCTCAGTGAGGGTTTCATATGAACTGGTTTTGTTAGCTTTAGCAGTTAGCAGCGACACTTTGTTGGCTCTGACGGCTGCTCTGCCGAATCTTTTCACCGACCTCTGGTTACAACAGAGGAGCCCACTCCGCCGGAGCTCCGGTGCGGGTTTGTCGGCTGTGCGTGAAGGTGAATGTGGCGGGAGGTCAAACGCTAGATCTTTCCAATGCACTGGACCCTTCCTGAGCCACGGTTCTTGCCAAGCCCTCCGACGCCCCCTACAAGTGGCCGTAACAAAAAAACATTGAAAAATACCGGTATGGTGGTATGGTCTCAAATATATACTTTATCTCTTTCTAAAATTTTGCACAGCCCTAGGCTACACACCATCCAGCCTTCTAGTAGGACACTACAGGTTTATACTTTTTTAATTATCTTGTCGTCAGACAATACTTCCGTTATATTAAATAGAATATTTACCTTTTTGAGCAACCACTCTAGGTTTATGTCGCTTTCAACCCCAGCATAGTACTGATTTTGTTACGGTTGGGTCCCTGGTCGTTCCCCCAAGATGCAGACGGAACTCTGGAGACAGCGTGCAGGTATGAAAAACGATTTATTGTCCATAAATCAGTCAGGAATATACAAAATGCAGGAAAAGCTTGCCAATAGTGCTGAAGCTTGGACCAGTACTCAAAAAGGTATACGAACATAACTTTTGCTTGAAGCAAACAGGACAGCCAGACTGAGTCTGGCGAAAAGCAGGAATAGATAGTCCTCTGATTAGTGCCCGGGAGCAGGTGGGCGTCCCGAACACTAATCAGAGGTTAGGTTTTTTGATTAAATCGCAATGTTCGCCAGTTCTGATGTGTGTGTCAAATTTGGTGAGTTTTGAAGCATGTTAAGGGGGTCAGATTACAGCTCAAAGAGGCAAAGGTGGGTGTTTTAACAACATTTTTGTTTTAAAGGGGGAATTGCAAACTTTCTGTTGATTTTTGCTGAAGGATTTCAGTGTATGAAATCTAGGTCTAAGTGAGACCTACATAGAGGTTTTTGTTTCATGTCGCTACAACATTCCTACTGGAAGGTACAGGCGGTTTTGTCCGTGTTTTATTCCTAGGGGGCGCTAGAGCGGAATTTTTAGTTTCGGGGTTTAGGTTTTTTGAATAAATCGCAATGTTTGCCAGTTCTGATGTGTGTGTCAAATTTGGTGAGTTTTGAAGCATGTTAAGGGGGTCAGATTACAGCTCAAAGAGGCAAAGGTGGGTGTCTTAACAACATTTTTGTTTTAAAGGGGGAATTGCAAACTTCCTGTTGATTTTTGCTGAAGGATGTCAGTGTATGAAATCTAGGTCTAAGTGAGACCTACATAGAGGTTTTTGTTTCATGTCCCTACAACATTCCTACTGGAAGGTACAGGCGGTTTTGTCCGTGTTTTCTTCCTAGGGGGCGCTAGAGCTTTGTGGGTCTGATCATCCTTTTGTCTTCAAAACATCCAGGCAGCATTTTTCTTGAATTCCCAACCTGGCCTGAATAATGAATTCATCCACATTTGTTTCAGGTGTCTGTCTGTCAAACACCCCGGGGTATTTGTTTTGATGTCTTCTACAAGCCATGTTCTATTTGCATACTAAGCAGACGTGTGCTGCATGACTTGGGGAGATCTGGAAGCAGACTTGAGGCCATCCATGGATGACGTGCGGGCAGTTTAGTTCTTCAAAGCCACTATTTAATTGTCTATCCGTGCTGTGGTTTTACTGTTTGTTCTGCCAACTTTTATTTTTAAGTATTAACTGAACATTAATGGATGGAGACAAAACTTGTCAAAAATACTGTTATTAAGTGTGCATGCAAGTCACATCGGGACCACATTGGGTCCTATGTGCTTTTACACCTGAGTCTAAGGCTGGGTGATGTATGGATACACTGGATATATTGAGGGTTTGTTTCTGTGCGATATAGAAAATGACTATATGGTGATATTGGAGTAGACGTTCTCACACAGTTGCTTTTAGCTGCTGGCATTACACTACAGGCTCTTCTCACTCTTTCTTGTGTCTCCTTCTCACAGACAACCAGGCGCACCTTCTTACAAACCTCACATACTGTCACCTCATACGTCACATACTGTCACCTGATACTTCACATACTGTCACCTCATACGTCACATACTGTCACCTCACACGTCACATACTGTCACCTGATACGTCACCTCATACGTCACATACTGTCACCTGATACTTCACATACTGTCACCTCATACGTCACATACTGTCACCTCACACGTCACATACTGTCACCTGATACGTCACCTCATACGTCACATACTGTCACCTGATACTTCACATACTGTCACCTCATACGTCACATACTGTCACCTCACACGTCACATACTGTCACCTGATACGTCACCTCATACGTCACATACTGTCACCTGATACTTCACATACTGTCACCTCATACGTCACATACTGTCACCTCATACGTCACATACTGTCACCTCACACGTCACATACTGTCACCTCACACGTCACATACTGTCACCTCATACGTCACATACTGTCACCTCACACGTCACATACTGTCACCTCATACGTCACATACTGTCACCTCACACGTCACATACTGTCACCTCACACGTCACATACTGTCACCTCATACGTCACATACTGTCACCTCATACGTCACATACTGTCACCTCATACGTCACATACTGTCACCTCACACGTCACCTCACACGTCACATACTGTCACCTCACACGTCACATACTGTCACCTCATACGTCACATACTGTCACCTCATATGTCACATACTGTCACCTCATACGTCACATACTGTCACCTCACACGTCACCTCATACCTCACATACTGTTACCTCACATGTCACCTCATACGTCACATACTGTCACCTGATACGTCACCTCATACGTCACATACTGTCACCTGATACGTCCCCTCATACGTTACATACTTCCACCTCATACGTCACATACTGTCACCTCATACGTCACATACTGTCACCTCATACGTCACATACTGTCACCTCACACGTCACATACTGTCACCTCATACGTCACATACTGTCACCTCATACGTCACATACTGTCACCTCACACGTCACCTCATACCTCACATACTGTTACCTTACATGTCACCTCATACGTCACATACTGTCACCTGATACGTCACCTCATACGTTACATACTTCCACCTCATACGTCACATACTGTCACCTCATACGTCACATACTGTCACCTCATACGTCACATACTGTCACCTCACACGTCACCTCATACCTCACATACTGTTACCTCACATGTCACCTCATACGTCACATACTGTCACCTGATACGTCCCCTCATACGTTACATACTTCCACGTCATACGTCACATACTGTCACCTCATACGTCACATACTGTCACCTCACACGTCACCTCATACGTCACATACTGTCACCTGATACGTCCCCTCATACGTTACATACTTCCACCTCATACGTCACATACTGTCACCTCATACGTCACATACTGTCACCTCATACGTCACATACTGTCACCTCACACGTCACATACTGTCACCTCATACGTCCCATACTGTCACCTCATACGTCACATACTGTCACCTCACACGTCACCTCATACCTCACATACTGTTACCTCACATGTCACCTCATACGTCACATACTGTCACCTGATACGTCACCTCATACGTTACATACTTCCACCTCATACGTTACATACTTCCACCTCATACGTCACATACTGTCACCTCATACGTCACATACTGTCACCTCATACGTCACATACTGTCACCTCACACGTCACCTCATACCTCACATACTGTTACCTCACATGTCACCTCATACGTCACATACTGTCACCTGATACGTCCCCTCATACGTTACATACTTCCACGTCATACGTCACATACTGTCACCTCATACGTCACATACTGTCACCTCACACGTCACCTCATACCTCACATACTGTTACCTCACATGTCACCTCATACGTCACATACTGTCACCTGATACGTCACCTCATACGTTACATACTTCCACCTCATACGTCACATACTGTCACCTCATACGTCACATACTGTCACCTGATACGTCACCTCATACGTTACATACTGTCACCTCATACGTCACATACTGTCACCTCATAAGTCACATACTGTCACCTCATACGTCACATACTGTCACCTCATACGTCACATACTGTCACCTGATACGTCACCTCATACGTTACATACTGTCACCTCATACGTCACATACTGTCACCTCATACGTCACATACTGTCACCTCACACGTCACATACTGTCACCTCACACGTCACATACTGTCACCTCACACGTCACATACTGTCACCTCACACGTCACATACTGTCACCTCACACGTCACATACTGTCACCTCACACGTCACATACTGTCACCTCACACGTCACATACTGTCACCTCATACGTCACATACTGTCACCTCATACCTCACATACTGTCACCTCATACGTCACATACTGTCACCTCACACGTCACATACTGTCACCTCACACGTCACATACTGTCACCACACACGTCACATACTGTCACCACACACGTCACATACTGTCACCACACACGTCACATACTGTCACCTCACACGTCACATACTGTCACCTCACACGTCACATACTGTCACCTCACACGTCACATACTGTCACCTCACACGTCACATACTGTCACCTCATACCTCACATACTGTTACCTCACATGTCACCTCATACGTCACATACTGTCACCTGATACGTCACCTCATACGTTACATACTTCCACCTCATACGTCACATACTGTCACCTCATACGTCACATACTGTCACCTCATACGTCACATACTGTCACCTCACACGTCACCTCATACCTCACATACTGTTACCTCACATGTCACCTCATACGTCACATACTGTCACCTGATACGTCCCCTCATACGTTACAT
The DNA here is from genome assembly GCF_033978795.1 of Nerophis ophidion. Taxonomy (NCBI): domain Eukaryota; kingdom Metazoa; phylum Chordata; class Actinopteri; order Syngnathiformes; family Syngnathidae; genus Nerophis; species Nerophis ophidion. The sequence goes on along the minus strand of NC_084625.1, from coordinate 52,868,965 downwards.
ACTTCCACGTCATACGTCACATACTGTCACCTCATACGTCACATACTGTCACCTCACACGTCACCTCATACCTCACATACTGTTACCTCACATGTCACCTCATACGTCACATACTGTCACCTGATACGTCACCTCATACGTTACATACTTCCACCTCATACGTCACATACTGTCACCTCATACGTCACATACTGTCACCTGATACGTCACCTCATACGTTACATACTGTCACCTCATACGTCACATACTGTCACCTCATACGTCACATACTGTCACCTCATACGTCACATACTGTCACCTCATACGTCACATACTGTCACCTCATACGTCACATACTGTCACCTGATACGTCACCTCATACGTTACATACTGTCACCTCATACGTCACATACTGTCACCTCATACGTCACATACTGTCACCTCACACGTCACATACTGTCACCTCACACGTCACATACTGTCACCTCACACGTCACATACTGTCACCTCACACGTCACATACTGTCACCTCACACGTCACATACTGTCACCTCACACGTCACATACTGTCACCTCATACGTCACATACTGTCACCTCATACCTCACATACTGTCACCTCACACGTCACATACTGTCACCTCACACGTCACATACTGTCACCTCATACCTCACATACTGTCACCTCATACGTCACATACTGTCACCTCACACGTCACATACTGTCACCTCACACGTCACATACTGTCACCACACACGTCACATACTGTCACCACACACGTCACATACTGTCACCACACACGTCACATACTGTCACCACACACGTCACATACTGTCACCTCACACGTCACATACTGTCACCTCACACGTCACATACTGTCACCTCACACGTCACATACTGTCACCTCACACGTCACATACTGTCACCTCACACGTCACATACTGTCACCTCACACGTCACATACTGTCACCTCACACGTCACATACTGTCACCTCACACGTCACATACTGTCACCTCACATACTGTCACCTCATACGTCACATACCGTCACCTCATACCTCACATACTGTCACCTCACACGTCACATACTGTCACCTCATACGTCACATACTGTCACCTCACACGTCACATTCTGTCACCTCACACGTCACATTCTGTCACGTCATGTCGCTACAACATTCCTACTGGAAGGTACAGGCGGTTTTGTCCGTGTTTTCTTCCTAGGGGGCGCTAGAGCGGAATTTTTAGTTTCGGGGTTTAGGTTTTTAGAATAAATCGCAATTTTCGCCAGTCTTGATGTGTGTGTCAAATCTGGTGAGTTTTGAAGCATGTTAAGGGGGTCAGATTACAGCTCAAAGCTGCGAAATAATAATAAAGAATAAAACGCTAGAAATATAATCCACTTTAGTATTTTGCAACAAATATAGTTAAATAATAATTTTTGAAAGACATTCCCTGCACATAATTAATATCCTAATTTGCAGCATATATTATAAACTTCCTGTTTCTAAGCTTCAGCCGGGTTCAATTGATGGTCTTAATTAGCAGGACCAGGACAGGACCGAGCACTCAGCTGGTTTCTCTCCCATCGCCGTGAAGAAAGGATGAAACATTGAGAGGCGGGCGAGGAGAGTCCAGGGTGTTGCTGACGGCCATGACCGTCTGTCCAGGAGTGTGTCGGGTCACCACCGCACACCTGGTGAGGTTCTGAAGGCTCTATCGCTGGTCCATGCCTGGGTGGATCTGCTGGTGCCAGTGAGAAATGGTGGAGGACGGCCATTACTCATCAAGTATGGAGTCCTTGGAGTTTCTGCCGGAATGACTCACACTTTACTGTTCTTGTAACAACCTTGTGCCTCGCAGGAAAATGATGATAAATACTTGTGTACTTGGTTTGCTTTCAAACTTTCTGCCTTTGTTTACCTTTTCGTTTTAGCAGCGCAGTTTTATTTGCACTTATTAAGGTCATTTTACACTCTGTCAAGTCCCCAGCTGGACATTGTGCGTGTAGTTGGACTAACAAGTTTCCAGTTGATTTTGGGTAGGCGGTAAAGAAGGTTTTAGCACTGCAGGGTAAATGTATTTCGATACTTTTATAAATAAAGGGGACATCAAAAAATGTCATTATTGGCTTCATTTGAACAAAAAAAATCTTAGTGTACATAAATCATATGTTTATTATTGTCATTTAGTCATTTAATAAAATGTTGAACATACTAGACAACTTGTCTTTTAGTAGTAAGTAAACAAACAAAGACTCCTAATTAGTCTGCAGTAACATATTGTGTCATTTATACATCTATTATTTTCTACACATTATGAGGGACAAACTGTAAAAAAATATTATTAATCTACTTGTTCATTTTCTGTTTTAACATGTTCTATCTACACTTCTGTTAAAATGTAATAATCACTTATTCTTCTCTTCTTTCATACTTGACATTAGTTTTGGATGGTACCACACATTTAGGTATCGATCCGATACCAAGTAGTTACAGGATCATACAATGAAATATAATACCTAGTAAACTAATAATAATATTTTGTAAGAAATACTGATGTAAAGGGTAGGTGTCACACTCTTTCCTGTTTTAACATGTTCTATCTACACTTCTGTTAAATGTAATAATCACTTATTCTTCTCTTCTTTGATACTTGACATTAGTTTTGGATGATACCACACATTTAGGTATCGATCCGATACCAAAAAGTTACAGGATCCCACATTGGTCATATTCAAACTCCTCATGTGTCAAGGAATGTATTTACTAAGTTTATGAACATAAAATGAATTTGAAAATAAATAAAAAAACATAATGTATTGAATAAAAATATCTTGATGTAATCATAGCAGTATCGAATAGTACACTCCTGTACTTGGTATCATTAGAGTGGATGGCATTTGTTTACATTGTGACGCTGGTGAGCTATTGTATCTTCTCATGGTTTAGCTATCCCTCATCCTCCAGTGATAATGTTACGTGTAAGAAACGTACTTTGTCATTCCTAAAAAAAAAAATGGGGAACTGGTACTTTTCAAACAGAGTATTGTACTGTTTTTGATTCATTAGTACCGGGATAATATACTAGTACCGGTGTACCATACAACCATACTGCAGGGTTTGTTAGCGCTAACAGTTCATCTTTGGTTGTGATGTACCGGCAGTTTCTACCTTTCCTTCGATTAAAAAAACCCCAAAACATTGTGTGCCTCTGGCAGCTTTCTCTCGGCATACCTTGGCAAGTGCCCGAGTTGTGACCATCCCGAGTCTCTGGGCTCCTAGCCTCGCTCAGCTTCTGTAAGCAGGAGTTCATCCTCCGTATATTCAGCTTCAAAAAGATAAAGTCCTCATTTGTCCAAAAGTAGGAAGTCCGATTGATGCAATGTTGTCTGTTATGACATATATATATATATATATATATATATATATATATATATATATATATATATATATATATATATATATATATATATATGGTCTTCTGGGATGAGGTGGCAACTTGTCCAGGGTTTACCCCGCCTTCAGCCCGATTGTAGCTGAGATAGGCGCCAGCGCGCCCCGCGATCCCAAAAGGGAATAAGTGGTAGAAAATGGATGGATATATGGTCTTGTTTCTCCATGGCGCTGCTCAGTGAGCAAAGGGGACAGCTGTTTAGTGATGGTGCCAATCCCAAAGCCCGGCATCCGAGGCAGATGAGAGCTTTTTGGAGAGAGCGCGGCATCTTTGGTGGAAGAGGAGGAGGACAGGAGAGCCAGAGAATGTAAAAAAAAAAACGCTCTTTGTCTCCTCCTCAGCTGCTTCCATTCCATCTAAATGTGAGGAGAAGATCAGAGAGGCCAACATGAAAGGTGCCTCAGACTTCCTTTTTCTTCCTTGCTTCTCTCGCTGTTCCAGAAATGAAAACATGGAAACCCGTGTGCAACCGTCATGTGGACTTCCAAACAAGCTAGGATGCTTTCCACATCAGGGGTGTCACACTCATTTTGGCTCCGTGGCCGCATGGAGGAACATCTATTCCCCTGCGGGCTGGACTCGTCCAATCATGGCATGATAACGTAAAAATGAAGACAGCTACAACATTTTATTTTTTGTCTTATTTTGGTGAAAAATAGAACAATAGAAAATGTACACATTGGCAAAACACTTGAATAGGTTCTTTGAAGAGTTTCAGATAAAGAACACAACAAACTCAGACTTTGTCTCAGTGTTTTTACAAAGACACAAAACATTAAGTACTTCCTTTTTTAGCATTCTCATGTTGGCAGTTCACCATTAAACACGTGTTTGGAAAAGTGTTTCCTCAAATGGCCACATTGGTGACATCCGCAAAACATTAATTTATCGCATTCAAGTATTACAATTATAATATAAACAAAACACTTGTGAAAATGACACCATAATAGCCGACATAACTACAAACGTATGTGAACATGGTAGATTTAGGCATTACATGAAATAGAACAAACAACAAATGTGGAAACACATTTTTACAATAGAGTTCAGGGTGCGCATCACGCATTCAACCAATTGCAAGTGGTGCATGGAACTCTAACCAAAAAAGATGGTCAAGTTGATTTAAGTCTTTGCATCTTAATGTTTTGTCTTTTTTTTCCGTTGAATGGATCATTTACAATGAATGAAGGTATTGTGCGTCCCGACCATCAGTCTGCCGCCATTTGCTGCCAGCCACAACGGGAGCAAATGATTCTTTGCACTTGAATTGCTATTGCAACACATTTAGAACAACAGTTTCTTTCATTAAAAAAAATGCAGCTGATTTTCTGTTTTACAAACTCATCTTGCGGGTTGGATTAAACCGGTTTGTGGAACTGTATTTTTGACACCTGTGTTGTAGATTGTCTTAACCCTTCATCTTTACCAGTGTGTTGCCCTCCAGCCGCCCTTGGGCTGGCAGGTAGAGAGTGACGGACTGGCAGTTGTGTGACAGCTAGTGGAACCTGCTAAGTGGGTTTCTGCCATTCTTCAGGGCCTTGAGGTGTCTTAAAACATAATCTGTGTTGGAATTACAATTGCTTTTGGTTTAAAAACTTAAATCTGAATGAATCTGTTTAGCATTTCCACCATGGAGTTCACATCCACAGACAACTTTGTAGTCAATACAGAGTCACACTCATTGTTGAACCTCAACATACACATGTCCAAATTATATTGTTATTTATTTAATTTCCCCATCATGCTTTGTAATGGATTTAAATGTATTTAGTTGTAAAATTTGCATGGTGTATGGACATTTTCATAATATTGACACATTTTATTTGTGACCACGGCGCCGATCATGGCTGCCTCGGTACTATCGTGCGCTCTGTTTTCTTTGTTTTTGTGCGTATATTGTGTGTCCGCGTATTCTTTTACCGCAAATAACTACTTAACATCAGATCAATCACCCCTACCGACTTAATACCGGTCATTTTAGCTTGCACCAAGAACAATTCCTAGTTTGTGAATCCGTTCTCAAACAATGGCAATAAAACAGATTCTGATTCTGATGTCTGTTGGCATTTAGTGGTGGTTAAATTTTTTTGTTTTGTTTTTGCACCATGACTAGGGAAAGTTGTTTGTATTAGGTGGTATTAGGTCATTGACATGAATTACTCATATCATCCCCAGGATTGCGAAAAAGCAGCATATACATTTGTTAGAATAATTATGTGTAAGTTATCACACAACTCTTATGCTTGAAGGCTGTTGCTATAGTTATTAGCTAATGTTCTTAAGTTGTACTTTTCTATCTGTGCAAGGACAAAATTTATCAGTCACCACCTCGCCGCAGATATTTTGTTTGTCTTAGCCCACTAACAGCCGAAGACTTCAAATACCTCAACAAAGATAAGACGACAGCACGCAGACCAAGCAGAGACAAGGCCCCCAGCATGTTACAGCACGGTATAGCTCGGTTGGTAGAGTGGCCGTGCCAGCAACTTGAGGGTTGCGGGTTCGATTCCCGCTTCCGCCACCCTAGTCACTGCCATTGTGTCCTTGGGCAAGACACTTTACCCATGTGCTTCCAGTGCCACCCACACTGCTTTAAATGTAACTTAGATATTGGGTTTCACTATGTAAAGCACTTTGAGTCACTAGAGAAAAGCGCTATATAAATATAATTCACTTCACTTACATCACTTATTGTGCGTACTGGAAGCCGCTTTGCATGAAATGTGTGGCCACTCCTTTTAGAGGCGGTCTCAGTGATGTAACCAGGGACCACCCAAATAAATAGAGGAGCACGTGGGCTGGACTTTAGAGCGTTGGTTGTTGCCCAAAACGTCTCTCCTCGTTGAGCTAAATTGAACTCTGTCTCTGCATGATTCCTTGCTTCTTGTCTGTTTAATAGATGTCATCAGTGTTTGAATCTGACACATTTACTTTAAAAAGTGCTAAAGATCTCATCTAAGTCTTGCATAGTTTTCTTAATGACATACATATTTAATTACACCTGTTTCCTTTAAAGACCTACATGTCGCATATTATATCAACTACATTACGAACAATTACGTGTTTAGTTTTTTCCTGGGAATGGCTGGCGACTAATCCACCTTAATGTTGTCCTTTGAGGAGATGGGAACTTGACAACACAATTTGGGCACATTTTGAATGTTTCAAGAAGAAGTAAACATCACCAGGAGACCATCAAGAGTCTTTAATGGACAGCTGGCAGACGGAGAACTCATTGAGTTGCTAAATGAGCCCAGGAACGAACTTGATTACTCCACTAATTATTCATTGGCAGGACGGTGAAGACACCTCTGGGGGGAACTCTGTCTTCTGCTGCCTTGTCGTCGTCATCATCATCACATCTTCATCACATACACACTGATTGACATTTTTATAGTCGGACGTCTTCAAGGCTGACCAGCTAAACCACTTCCACACTCTTCTTCGGCTAAGTCGAGGGTCGGGTTTTATGCCACTCCTTCTTTGTCTCATTTTGTCCACCAAATGTTTTATACTGTGTGTGTGAGAATGCTAATCAGAGCTTTTTTGATCACTGCAAGACTGCAAGCTAATCCGTGCTAACATGCTATCATTATGCCTCGTTTGTGGCTATATTTGAGCTCATTTAGTTTATTTCATTTACGTCCTTTGTGTATTTGTTTTATATTTGCATGTCTCGTGACACATTATCTGTTTGTAACATGGACTGGATTTCTGATAGTTGTGTGTGCGCCATGTTGTTACAGACCACAGCAAACGTTACCCAGCTTGAAAAGATCAAAAATAAATCCATCATAAGATGTTTACTTTAACTTGGACACAGACATCTATACCTTTGGCCGTTCTAAGACATTACCAGGAGTTATCTCATCTTCTGAGAAGTTTAACTAAAGTTGTCTAATGTTGTCAAAATGTGTGTCAGGTTCTGCACTTGTCAAAGTATTCAGATTTAAGTTGTAGTGCATGAAAATGGACGTCATAATCATGTTTTTTCAGGGTCTTATCCCATTGATGATCAGACTATAAGTAAATGTCCATCAACACTTGAAGTCCATTTGATCAGATCATGCTTATGCAGTCTCAGGTTTTTAAGGGAGCTGAAAATCCTACAATTCTTATTTATTCCCATTCTAAATCGATTCATAATTAAAAAAAAAAATGTAAGAGAATTAAAAGACGTTTTCTTAGGACATTTCCATGCTTATTCATCACGTCAGCAGCCAAGAGGTGTTTTTGTAACTCTTTAGCAAAGTTTTTATTGTACATTTTATACCAATTATTTTTTTGTGAGAAAGGTGTTGAATTGATTTTTGTTTTGTTTTGTTTTGTTAATGTCATAAACAACAACTGGACTCTAACTATTATGTTAGATCCACTATGGACTGGACTCTCACACTATTATGTTAGATCCATTATGGACTGGACTCTCACACTATTATGTTAGATCCACTATGGACTGGACTCTCACTATTATGTTAGATCCACTATGGACTGGACTCTCACTTTTATGTTAGATCCACTATGGACTGGACTCTCACTATTATGTTAGATCCACTATGGACTGGACTCTCACTATTATGTTAGATCCACTATGGACCGGACTCTCACTATTATGTTAGCTCCACTATGGACTGGACTCTCACACTATTATGTGAGATCCACTATGGACTGGACTCTCACACTATTATGTTAAATCCACTATGGACTGGACTCTCACTATTATGTTAGCTCCACTATGGACTGGACTCTCACTATTATGTTCGATCCACTATGGACTGGACTCTTTTACTATTATGTTCGATCCACTATGGACTGGACTCTTTTACTATTATGTTAGATCCACTATGGCCATGACTCTCACACTATTATGTTAGATCCACTATGGACCGGACTGTCACTATTATGTTAGATCCACTATGGACTGGACTCTCACACTATTATTTTAGATCCACTATGGACTGGACTCTCACACTATTATGTTAGATCCACTATGGACATGACTCTCACACTATTATGTTAGATCCACTATGGACCGGACTGTCACTATTATGTTAGATCCACTATGGACTGGACTCTCACTATTATGTTAGATCCACTATGGACTGGACTCTCACACTATTATTTTAGATCCACTATGGACTGGACTCTCACACTATGGACTAGACTCTCACAATATTATGTTAGATCCACCATGGACTGGACTCTCACTATAATATTAGTTAATATCATTCAATCAATCAATCAATGTTTACTTATATAGCCCTAAATCACTAGTGTCTCAAAGGGCTGCACAAACCACCACGACATCCTCGGTAGGCCCACATAAGGGCAAGGAAAACTCACACCCAGTGGGACATCGGTGACAATGATGATCCAGTGGGACGTCGGTGACAATAATGATTATGAGAACCTTAGAGAGGAGGAAAGCAATGGATGTCGAGCGGGTCTAACATGATACTGTGAAAGTTCAATCCACAATGGATCCAACACAGTCGCGAGAGTCCAGTCCAAAGCGGGTCCAACTCAGCAGCGAGAGTCCCGTTCACAGCGGAGCCAGCAGGAAACCATCCCAAGCGGAGGCGGACCAGCAGCGCAGAGATGTCCCCAGCCGATACACAGGCAAGCAGTACATGGCCACCGGATCGGACCGGACCCCCTCCACAGGGGAGAGTGGGACATAGAAGAAAAAGAAAAGAAACGGCAGATCAACTGGTCTAAAAAGGGAGTCTATTTAAAGGCTAGAGTATACAAATGAGTTTTAAGGTGAGACTTAAATGCTTCTACTGAAGTAGCATCTCGAACTGTTACCGGGAGGGCATTCCAGAGTACTGGAGCCCGAACGGAAAACGCTCTATAGCCCGCAGACTTTTTTTGGGCTTTGGGAATCACTAATAAGCCGGAGTCCTTTGAAGGCAGATTTCTTGCCGGGACATATGGTACAATACAATCGGCAAGATAGGATGGAGCTAGACCGTGTAGTATTTTATACGTAAGTAGTAAAACCTTAAAGTCACATCTTAAGTGCACAGGAAGCCAGTGCAGGTGAGCCAGTATAGGTATCTATGTATGTATATATGTATATAAAGGTATATACAGTATAGGTATATATGTATGTATATATGTATATAAAGGTATATACAGTATAGGTATATATGTATGTATATATGTATATAAAGGTATATACAGTATAGGTATATATGTATGTATATATGTATATAAAGGTATATACAGTATAGGTATATATGTATGTATATATGTATATAAAGGTATATACAGTATAGGTATATATGTATGTATATATGTATATAAAGGTATATACAGTACAGGCGTAATGTGATCAAACTTTCTTGTTCTTGTCAAAAGTCTAGCAGCCGCATTTTGTACCAACTGTAATCTTTTAATGCTAGACATGGGGAGACCCGAAAATAATACGTTACAGTAGTCGAGGCGAGACGTAACAAACGCATGGATAATGATCTCAGCGTCTTTAGTGGACAGAATAGTGTGAGAGTCCAGTCCATAGTGGATCTATGACCACTATGGACTGGACTCTCACTATTATGTTAGATCCACTATGGACTGGACTCTCATACTACTATGTTAGATCCACTATGGACTGGACTCTCATACTACTATGTTAGATCCACTATGGACTGGACTCTCACACTATTATGCTAGATCCACTATGGACTGGACTCTCACACTATTATGTTAGATCCACTATGGACTGGACTCTCATACTACTATGTTAGATCCACTATGGACTGGACTCTCACTATTATGTTAGATCCACTATGGACTGGACTCTCACACTATTATGTTAGATCCACTATGGACTGGACTCTCACACTATTATGTGGGTCCCCACATCTGTGATCCCCTCCAAGGTTTCTCATTGACATCCCATTGGGTTAAGTTTTTCCTTGCCCTGATGTGGGATCTGAGCCAAGTATGTGGTTGTGGTTTGTGCAGCCCTTTGAGACATTCATGATTTAGAGCTATATAAGTAAACATTGATTGATCGATTGAACACAAAAACTAAAAACAAATGCCCTTTGAAGGACTTTTCTGTTGATTTGGAATAACTGTGTATTGTACACCTGAAAAGAAAATGTTTAAACTAAACATGAACAACATAATTTTAGGAACAATCAACAAAAATGATGGCTGAAATGCAGCAAAATTCTACTGAACGGACGCAATATTTACTTATAATCTCCTATGGGTAGGTTGTGAGTTCAAACAAAAGACTATAAAAATGCGAGCCATTACTTCCTTGCTTGGCGCTCAGCGTCAAGGGCTGGAATTGGGGGTTGTATCACCAAAAATGATTCCCGGGCGTGGCCACTGATGCTGCTCACTGCTCCCCACACCTGATCAAAGGTGATAGGTCAAATGCAGAGAATAATTTGACCACACCTAGTGTGTGTGTGACAATAATTGCTACTTTAACTTTATATCCATGTTGTTTTGATGACTCACAGTAGTGTTATGAGCTGGGTGAGTCTGCATGCTGAGGATTGTAATAAATACAGAGCAGGATCTGAACATCAGCTTGAACATGACAATTATTTTATAAAGTTTCATGGATGATTTTGCTTCAGGAATTCTGCTCAAAATGATATCTGCTGATTTGTTTATCCCCTATTTCGGAATTGTTCCGCCATGTTTACTTAGTCACCGTTTGGAGATCAATCAGAAGAACTTTTTGTAGGAAATGAGGGCTCATGTAAAAAAACAAAAAACTTCTGAGTCATTTTCCTCTTGTTCCTCCCCTCAGTTGGTGGCCGTCTTCGAAGAGCAGGACCCTCACAACGGAGGTGACGGCACCAGCGCCAGCTCGACGGGGACACAGAGTCCAGAACCCTACGTGGGCCAGCTGAGCTCCACCTCCGCCTTCCAGCCCTACCAGGCTGACGGCGAGATCGAGGTCACGCCGTCGGCGCTGCGATCGAGTGAGTCGCTTCTATTCCGAATGTCACGTCTTCCACGTCGTCTCACGCACGCACCACCTGGTGGACACGCACGCACCACCTGGTGGACACGCATCACCACCTGGTGGACACGCATCACCACCTGGTGGACACGCACGCACCACCTGGTGGACACACATCACCACCGAGGTCCGTGGTCATCGTGACTTCATCACTTTCATATTCCAAGTGTCTAAATTATTTCCTCTATTTAATTTGGATGGTGTTTATCTACATCAGACCTGGGCAAAATAGGGCCCGCAGGCCACATGCGGCCCCCTAAGATCTTCAATCAGGCCCGCCGGATGTTCTACTTAATTTTGTTAGACCTTTAACATCAAAAGTGTGGTCACCATTATGATGTTTTTACATGACCCCAAGTCTTCAACTATGGAAAGTATTTCAATGGTTGAAATCTGCACTTTTGAGTGTTCTACGAGCTACTACAGTAATCTAGGTCAGTGATTTTCAACCACTGTGCTGCGGCACACTAGTGTGCCGTGAGACACAGTCTGGGAGATTTTCTAAATTCACCTATTTGTTAAAAATATTTTTTGCCAAACAGTAATTTTAGTCTGCAGATGATGTTTTGTTGTTGAGTGGTTGGCAGAGTAACCGTGTAATACTCTTCCATATCAGTAGGTGGCAGCCGGTAGCTAATTGCTTTGTAGATGTGGGGAACAGCGGGAGGCAGTGTGCAGGTAAAAAAGGTGTCTAGTGCTTAAACCAAAAATAAACAAAAGGCGAGTGCCCCTAAGAAAAGGCATTGAAGCTTAGGGAAGGCTATGCAGAATGAAACTAAAACTGAACTGGCTACAAAGTAAACAAAAACAGAATGCTGGACGACAGCAAAGACTTACTGTGGAGCAAAGACGGCGTCCAAAAAGTACATCCGAACATGACATGACAAGTAGTTTTTGATTTTGTTTAGTTCTTTTCTTATCAACTTTGTTTAGATCAAAGACTTGTATCAGAACTAGTTTATCAGTGTGTTGTAATTGGTAAAGTGTCATTTAGTCTAAGTCTAAGACTAGATCAATCAATCAATCAATGTTTATTTTTATAGCCCCAAATCACAAATGTCTCAAAGGACTGCACAAATCATTACGACTACAACATCCTTCGGAAGAACCCACAAAAGGGCAAGGAAAACTCACACAGGGCAGGGAGAATTCACATCCAGTGGGACGCCAGTGACAATGCTGACTATGAGAAACCTTGGAGAGGACCTCAGATGTGGGCAACCCCCCCGCCCCCCCCCACCCCCCCCACCAGGGGACCGAAAGCAATGGATGTGAAGCGGGTTTAACATGATACTGTGAAAGTTCAACCCATAGTGGCTCCAACACAGCCGCGAGAGTTCAGTTCAAAGCGGATCCAAGACAGCAGCGAGAGTCCCGTCCACAGGAAACCATCCCAAGCGGAGGCGGATCAGCAGCGTAGAGATGTCCCCAACCGATACACAGGCGAGCGGTCCATCCTGGGTCTCGACTCTGGACAGCCGGTACTTCATCCATGGTCATCGGACCGGACCCCCTCCACAAGGGAGGGGGGGACATAGGAGAAAGAAAAGAAGCGGACGATCGACTGGTCTAAAAAGGAGGTCTATTTAAAGGCTAGAGTATACAGATGAGTTTTGAGGTGAGACTTAAATGCTTCTACTGAGGTAGCATCTCGAACTGTTACCGGGAGGGCATTCCAGAGTACTGGAACATGACATGACAAGTAGTTTTTGATTTTGTTTAGTTCTTTTCTTACAATCGGGTGGAAGGCGGGGTACACCGTGGACAAGTCGCCACCTCATCGATTGTAGCTGAGATAGGCGCCAGCGCCCCCCGCGACCCCAAAAGGGAATAAGCGGTAGGAAATGGATGGATGGATGGATAGTTCTTTTCTTATCAACTTTGTTTAGATCAAAGACTTGTATCAGAACTAGTTTATCAGTGTGTTATAATTGGTAAAGTGTCATTTAGTCTAAGTCTAAGACTAGATGTGACCAATCTAAGTCTGGGACTAGATGTGACCAATATAAGTCTAAGACTCAGTAAAAAGATGGTAGGGGTATGTGTATGGGTATGTGTATGTGTATGGGTATGTGTATGTGTATGGGTATGTGTATGGGTATGTGTATGGGTATGTGTATGGGTATGTGTATGGGTATGTGTATGGGTATGTGTATGGGTATGGGTATGTGTGTGGGTATGTGTATGTGTATGGGTATGGGTATGGGTATGTGTATGTGTATGGGTATGGGTATGGGTATGGGTATGTGTATGGGTATGGGTATGGGTATGTGTATGGGTATGGGTATGTGTATGTGTATGTGTATGTGTATGGGTATGGATATGTGTATGTGTATGTGTAGGTGTAGGTGTAGGTGTATGGGTATGTGTATGGGTATGGGTATGTGTATGTGTATGTGTATGTGTATGGGTATGGGTATGTGTATGGGCTGATGTATGATGGATGTGGGAATGGGCAGCATAAATCCCCGAGTGGAACCTCCCTAATAGAACATTTATTGTTATGTTTTGTCAAAGTGCTAGCTGTGTTCACAGAGACCGTGGACAAGCAGGAGTTGTGATTATTAAAGTGTCGTAATGAAATGTTTCTCTGAGTTACAACCTCAATTAAATGAAGTGCAGACAAACAAAGTGCTGTCCCACCGGACATGCAAATGAGAAGAAACACTGGCAGTTGAATCCTACATCAAAGTATTATTGGTTGTGCTGCTGGAGGCAATTTCTAATGATCATCTTTTGCAGCCAGATTGATTGATTGATTGATTGATTGATTGATTGATTGATTGATTGATTGATTGATTTCCCAACTGAAAACTCTCAAATATTCCCTTCCCGGTCGTAATTCATGACCTTGGCAGCCACATTTGTCATTGCCATGCTAGCATGCAGTGTGCATGTCTTCCAGTTCATAACTGGATTAAAGATGAGGTCTGACTTGCAATAATGAATGTAATTACTTTGTAATTATCCAGATCCATTCTCTGCCCTTCACTAATCTTGTACAACAGAGAGATAATAGCCTCCAGTCTTTATTGTTTGGTCTTTCTACCTGCACATATTTTAAAATATTACACTAAGTGTCCAATGCATCTTTCCTGGCTATTGCGTGCATCCAAATATATATATATATATATATATATATATTTATATATATATATATATATATATATATATATATATATATATATATATATATATATATATATATATATATATATATATATATATATATATATATATATATGTGATAGGACAATACCAACCTATAAATATTTGGGGTCTTGGCACAATCTAAGTCTATGACTAGATGTGACCAATCTAAGTTTAAGACTACATCTGACCAATTTAAGTCTAAGACTACATCTGACCAATATAAGTTTAGGACTAAATTTGACCAATCTAAGTCTAAGACTAGATATGACCAATCTAATTCCAATACTAGACTTGACCAATCTGAGTCCAAGATTAGATATGACCACTCTAAATCTAAGACTAGAGCTGACCAATCTAAGTCTAAGACCAATCTAAGTCTAAGACTACATCTGACCAATGTATGTTTAGGACTAAATGTGACCAGTCTAAGTCTAGGACTAGATGTGAACAATCTAAGTTCAAGACTAGATATGACCAATCTAATTCCAAATCTAGATTTGACTAATCTTACCCCAAGATTAGATATGACCAATCTAAGTCTAAGACTAGATCTGACCAATCTAAGTCTAAGACCAGTCTACGTCTAAGAATACATCTGACCAATCTAAGTCTAAGACTACATCTCACAAGTCCAAGTCTAAGACTAAATGTGACTAATCCAAGTCCAATACTAGATATGACCAATCTGAGTCTAAGACTAGATGTGACCGATCTGAGTCCAACATTAGATCTGGCCAATCCAAGTGTAAGACTAGATCTGACCAATCCAAGTCCAACACTAGATGTGACCAACTGAAGCCTAAGACTATATCCCACCAATCCAAGTCCAAGACTAGATGTGATCAATCTAAGATTAGATCTCACCAGTCTAAGTGTAAGACTAGATGTGACCAATCTGAGTCCAAGATTAGATCTGACCAATCCAATTGAAAGACTAGATCTGACCAATCCAAGTCTAAGACTAGATGTGACCAACCGAAGTCTAAGACAAGATCTCACCAATCCAAGTCCAAGACTAAATCTCACCAATCCAAGTCTAAGGCTAGATGTGATCAATCTAAGATTAGATCTCACCAGTTTAAGTGTAAGACTAGATGTGACCAATCTAATTCTTGGACTAGAAGTGACCAATCTAAGTCTTGGACTAGAAGTGACCAATCTAAGTCTAAGAGTAGATGTGACCAATCCAAGTCTAAGACTACATCTGACCAATCTGAGTCTAAGGCTAGGTCTGACGAATCTAAGTCTAAGACTAGATGTGACCGATCTAAGTCTATGAACTGATGAAGTCTACTGATGAATGGTTATTCAGGAAAGTACACGGGTTGAGAACTATGTCAGCATGTGTAACGACTTGTAGACCTGTGCCAAGTCCTGGCCGGGTCTGTGTGGTCATTACAGTGATTGTGTGTGAGGCAGCTGTCTTTTCTAGAAGGACTTCTTATCTAATCCAATTGATCTGAGACAAGTGCCACTAAAAAGGCTCCCTGCCAACATCCAAAGACACGTCAAAGTTATGTACTCTAACCACGCCTCGCTTCTAGTTTCCAGGTATTAGAGTCAGAGCCCACTTGTCCTTTAAAGTCACGCTGTCAACTTTGTGTCAAGGTCTAAGCTGGTGCCGCTCCAGCTGAGCCTCTCCTGCTCCCCTGGATCTGGGCGACTTCCAAAGCCACTGATTGGCCATTATAGATAAAAGTAGCAGGTTTAGGTTTTGGAAGCACATGCTGCTCGCTCCGATAGCAGCCACCGACTCTTATCTCTGTCATCTGCCCTCGCACTTTATCTGTGCCTGGTCCAGAACCAGAACCACGACCTCAATCTCTCACTCTGCTGGTAATGCAGTACAATCTTTGATGTGTGGGGGGCTCACCGAGTCCATAAGCTGGACCGTGGACATCTGCTGATTGCTTCGGTTTGGTTGTAGTTGGGGAGTCAGAATACGTATCCCATATCTGCCAATGAAATTTAGCTAACAAATCCTAAAAATCGGTCAGGTTTTACTGAAACCCAGAAGATGACGTTAGAGGAAGGAAGCAAAATATTGGATATGTTGCGACAAGACAAAGGTGCCAAAACAAAGGACTATAAATGATAACTAAGGTCTTAATAGACTTCCTAAAATGTGTTTTGAATGTCACATCAAAGGATATATTTTATCTTGAGGAAGGCATAATGCCAACCTTCTGTCGGGTTCAAACACCAAACTATCTATTACACAAGACAAGAAGCAAGGAATCGAGCAGGGACAGAGTTGAATTTTACTCATGAGGAGAGACGAATCGGGCTGCACACTCAGTTACAGTTTCCCCCTATGCTCTAAGGCAGTGGTTCTCAAATGGGGGTACGCGTACCCCTGGGGGTACTTGAAGGTATGCCAACGGGTACGTGACATTTTTCAAAAATATTCTAAAAATAGCAACAAGTCAAAAATCCTTTATAAATATATATATTGAATAATACGTCAAGAAAATATGAATGTAAGTTCATAAACTGTGGGGGGGAAATACAGTGTTGACAGCTAGATTTTTTTGTGGACATGTTCCATAAATATTGAAGTTAAAGATTTTTGTTTGTGATGAAATGTTTAGAATTATGTTTATGAATCCAGATGGATCTCTATTACAATCCCCAAAGAGGCCACTTTAAGTTGTGTAAAAATCTTTATTTATAAGTGAATCCCTTGTTTATTTTTCAACAAGTTTTTAGTTATCTTTATATCTTTTTTTCCAAATAGTTCAAGTAATGAGCAGTATTTTGCACTGTTATACAATTTAATAAATCATAAACTGATAACATAGTGCAGTATTTTACTTCTTTATCTCTTTTTTTCAACCAAAAATGCTTTCCTCTGATTAGGGGGTACTTGATTTAAAAAAACATGTTCACAGGGGGTACATCCCTGAAAAAAGGTTGATAACCACTGCTCTAAGGTACAGTCCCACGTGCTCCTCTATTTATTCAGGACACCCTAGTAGACAATACATGATTATTCAGAATGCAAATGTGCTGACGCTCAAGATCTCGCCCTGTCTCCGTCCGCGTCAAGGTTCTCAAAGTCCGTCCTTGGCTGTCAGCAGGCTGGGTCTGGAACCAAACTGCTGACAAGAGAAAACTCGCGAAGCAAGACCACAAGTTGTGTGCCTTTGCACAGATAGAAAAGTACAATTTCAGCACATTTGTTAATAACTATGGCAACAGCCTTTAAGCATAAGAGTTGTGTGATAACTGATACAGAATTATTCTAACACCTTCGCCCATTGTTCCGTTTGCATAATTCCACTTGATCAAACCTTTTCTAACATTCAACACTACATATTAATCAAAGTATGGATGATGTCGTATCGGATTATTATCAGGATTGGCCAATATCAAGGCTCTGATATCGGTATCGTATCTGAAGTGGAAAAGTTATATCAGGACCAAAAATGTATTTTAGATACAAATGACAAGATTTCCTTCTTGAAGAAGGTTCTCCCTCGGAGTCAAACACAGCATCCCAGCTGGAAGGGTTCTTCTACACCAGTGGCTCTCTGGAGCTTTTTCAAAAATATATGAAAAATGGAAAAAGATGAGGGTAAAAAAAAACAAATTTTTTGTTTTAATATAGTTTCTGTAGGAGGACAAACATGACACAAACCTCCTTAATTGTTAT